>NC_021163.2:4004052-4105729 GCF_000331145.2 Cicer arietinum
TTCTTATTAATATTAATTAATTAAACCCCCACCCAATCACCATAAACCTGACATAGCCAACATCCCCATAAGGAGTACTTAATATGGTTCACTGCTCACGCTGCAATTTGTGAGAAGAAAAATATTGGAAAAGTTTGTGAGGGATTCACACTGTTGTTTAGGGTTTTCTGTAGGTTAGGTGGTTTTACGTAGATTGAATGAAGATTTTGGACTCTTCTAGCCTTCTAGGCTATGGTGGACGTGGGTTCTAAAGATTAGTTTAGAAATAGGACAAAGATGAAAAAGAAAGAAATGAGGGTGATTATGTAAAGTAAGACAATAATATATATATATATATATATATATTTTAATGTAAAATATATTGGTTAATTTAAAAAAAAATGATATATATACACATATAATCCACACATTACATATTCTTTATTTAAATTCAATATAAAGCATAAATAATATTTTCTTTATTTCAAATTTATTAATAAAAACTTTTTAGAAAACTATTTTACGAAAATCAAACCAAAAATATTTAACAAATATATTATTAGAAATCAGCGATTTATCTGCGGTAAATTAAATTTTCACATAAAACATATTACCTGCGAAATCATTTTCCCACGTGAAAATTTCGTGTATAATTTTTTTGAGGATTTTTGAATTTGCAAGGTAACTTACCTGTAGAAATTTTTTAGGAGAAATAATCAAAATCCGTAGTAAATTTTTGTTAAACTTAAAACAATTTCTTACGATTTTTCATATAGAAATATATGTAGTATATGAATGATTTCAGATGAAATTTTGTGGGAAATTTCGTAGAAAGCATCAAAATTTATTTCGAAGAAAAATCTGCAGTAAATACACACCACTTGCTCGTTTTTCTACTTTTTAATCTATATGAAAATTTCAAGCAAAAGAATATGAAAACGTAATTATAAATATACTTTTGAAGTATTTATATTGGTCTTTAATTGTAATACTCATAAATAAAATTTATATCATGTTCACAAATCATAACTAATCATTAATTAAAACATGATTAAAAAAAATAAAGTATAATAAGTACATGATGTAACCAAATTATGAATATAAAAATAAATATTACTTAATATAATCACTATTAAAGTCATCATCCTCACTATTTTTATCAGTACCATTTTATCAAATATTTCATCAGATTTATAAGTTTTTTTTATTTGTTTATAGTTTAGCATACATAGCGTTGAGAATCTTGAAATGCTTGTGTAATAAAAACTATAACCAATTTACATGACATATATGTCATGTCTATTTTTGGGGGAAAAGTGAACCTTTTCTTCACATCTTCAAATAACATATATAAATACATCACAATTTATTTGCAAAGTGAGCCCTGTGAGAGGACAATGACTTGAACATAGGGCGTGAACGAGAGTGAGAACTGAATGCGAGACTAAGGCAAAATCTGATGGAGGTCACATATGAAAATTGTACATAAACTTAGCAAAACTAAGTAGAAGGCACAACTAAAGAAAGCACAACGATATCAAATTGAGGCTCATTGATCGTGATAAATGTGATGGCGCCGAAGGTTGAGAATATCCCAAAGCTCATACGCAAAAGATATGAAGACGGTGAAATTGTGACGGTGATGGCAATGATGGCGAGGTATGACAATAGTAACTATGGTTGAAATGTAATGATGGTGTGACGGCGAAGTTGAGAAAAAATTAGAGATTTCAAAATGTTTTAAAATATCGAAAGATGAGGTTTGGTGTCCATTCCTATTTTCCTATTTTTTTATTGATAATATTATAAAATAAGATTCAATATATTTTATTGATAATATTATAAAATGAATGTATAACTAAGGTTCTAATTAAGTTTCTTTTTTTATACATTTTCCTATTTTATTTTTCTTCTATGAACAATTTTAATGGACACTACTAATTAAACAATTTAACTTCACTTTTTTATAATCAAACATAATTTAATTTTTTTTAGATTTATGTGGTACATTTAAAAATTGATATATTTTATTATTATTAAATGAAATCACTAATAGTTGCATAACATGTCATCTATGAATGAGTTTAACTCTAGTTTACATTTATTACCATCAAATTTTTAAATTTTATCTTTTAAAACTATTTTGAAATAAAATTTTTTTGTATAATTTTAATTATAAAAACGATTTATTTATTGAAGTCAAAATTGATTAGATAAATATATCAAAAAATTTAATTTAGTCAATATGCTATAGTAATACCACGTGGATAAATTAAAGAAAAATGATTGATCAAAATATTATAGTACCAATATACATTATTATTTTTTCATAGAACCTTAGAACTTCTCTTACTTTATTTTTTCAGAGTTTGCTGCAGCACTTTCATATGAAATTTTCCTTCGAATTTTGCTTGAGAAATATAAATTGTAAAACTATAGAGAAAGAAAATATCTACAATTTTACCTCGGAATCAACAGAAATATTCATCTATGTATCACCTATAGAATTATTTTTGTAGGAAATTCCCCTGAGAAAACCTAAAATTTTGGCATATTTAAATAGAAAAAGTTCTTAATAAAATATTAAAATAACAAAGATATTTAAGATTATTTATACAAATGTATTCATTAAAATAATAACAGAACGTCTTTAAATGACTCAATCTCATAAAGTTTTCTTTTGATTCAACTATCAAAATAGATTTAATACTTGTAATTCTTCAAATGGAATTTCATTGATATTGCAAGAATTATCATATCTTATAGACAAAAGTCTGTCCAATGTCTTTTATCTTACTTAATTTTAATAAGATTATTATTTATCTTTTTATTTTTGATTTTATGTTCATATTTAAAAAAACTAACATTCTTAAATATTATTCAAATATTTTATTAAGTGAAGAATTTGTTTGATCTACAATATTATATATATAAAAAAATTCTTAAAGACTAAGGCTCGGTTTGGTAAAATTAAGCTATAAATTAGGTAATAGTTGAAAAATTGACTGATTTCTAAAAAGTTAGTGGATAGCGGATAACTTAAAATTTATAGTTGAAAAACTAATTAATTAAAATTAAAGTTTTTTTATAAGTTTAGCTTTTAACAATATAAAATGACATAAAAGAATATAATTATTTAATTTAAAATAACAAAATATTTGGCATTTTTATCTAATCTCTCTCAGATATTGTTTGATTCCATTCTGTCTTTATTTTTTTTCTTTCTTCTTCTCCATATTTTCATCTTTCAAATAACATCATTCTTAATATCTCATGTGTCTAAAACACTAATTTCAAGTTTTATTTTCCAATTTATCGTTTCATTTGAATTCGACTTGGAGGAAATCACTTCGACGAAGGTGATACCCTAATTACTCCTCCAACCTTATCCTATTCCTTAGTAACCTTCTTTTTATTGCTGAATTAATTGAGTGAAATTAGTGTGTATGTATGTATGTATTTGTCTTATGATTTCTCATTTTATTACTAATATTTCTCGTTACTTATCTCATGATTTATATAACTAATATTTATCCGGTCCCTACTACCTTCATTAGTCAATTTACTTATAATAGAAAAAATATTAAATAATTTGCAATAAAAATAAGATAAAATTTATTTTTAGTAAAATCTATATCAATAAGTTTAAGGATACTTTTTTTCTATCAAATAGGGCCTAAGTTAACTCGAGATTTTATTGTGTACATTTAAAGACTTATTATAATGAATTTGACGTCTCTAAATTATTACACATTAAATCTAAATTTCTATTTCCTTATATATTATTTTTTATAACAGTACGGCCTAGTCATTTTACTAAACATACGAGATTAAGTGAACTATTGAGCAATTTCAACAAGGAAACAGATTTTTTGCTGCAGTGGGTGACGCAGTTATAGTTTACAACGTTATGGTGTTAGTGAATGGTTGAAATTATTTTAATGTACGTATAGTTTAAACGTTTCAATTTCAAATTAATAGCCAAAATTTATTATTGTGTGTAACTAAAGAATCTAATCTATTCAACCATAGGTTTGTTGGATGAAGTAGCATATTCTCATCATGATTTATCATTACATGGATGAATTTAAAGGGGCACCCATGGGTTGGACACTTGTCTCTTATGCACAAAATACTTCATTTCTCATGTTATGTGATAGTCAGTTTTAATTTTGAGTTACTTTAATTTAGTTTTTATTTTTTTAGCCTAAAAATTAATTATTGACACATAAAAATAAAAATAATATTTTAAAAAAAATATAATTTAAAATTATAAATTATTTATTTAATAATAATTTTAATAATAATAGTTGAAAGAGTAATTATCAAAGTTGATGACAGAAAACTGACTCAATAGTAATCAAATATCTAAATATAAATTATTTTTCATTAAATACACTTTCAATTGAAATCAATTTACAATATCAATTCATTTTTATCAACAAAAAATTAAACACACACTTAATCTTTTAGACTATTCACAATGAAAACTTATTTAGCACTCTATTAAATAGCCACTTTCAGTTCTTAAGCCTTAGTTCAAATTGTTAGGTTGAATGTCTTCTCTTGAATTCGAATTTGAGATATTACAGTACTAAATAGAAGGGACTAAATTATTATATATTATTTTTTAAGTACTTATTAAGTAGGCTAAATTGTATTTGTGGTTCCTTAACTTAATTTCAGTTAACGTTTTAGTTATTTATCTTTTTTTTCTTCTTGATTTGGTCTTTAATTTAAATTTAAGTGACAATTTAATTTTTTATGTTTTAAAATGTCAACAATGTTATCATTTTTTTTGTTGCAAAAATTCATCAAAAATTTCAAACAAACCCCATAAAATTAATTATCATCCTCAATATAATGCAAATTTCATCAAATTCATAACTTAAATCTTTAAATAAACTCATATTTTCATCTCTAACAACATCAAATAAAGAATAAACGATCAAATTGGGAAAAAAAAAAGAAAAAAGAAATAATTAAAATATTAACTGAAATTAAGTTGAAGGACCACAGATGCAATTTAAGATTTTGTAACCTCAATTAAAATTTGTTTTCTTACAAAATTTTTAAAATTTATTTTTTCCGAAAAAAAATATTGGAAATATCGAAACTTAATTTTTTCGAAAAAAAATTTAAATCTTTTTCTTCTTGAAAATTTTTTGAGAAAAAAATCGACAACATTATTTTTTCTGAAATTTTTTAGAAAAAAATTCAAAACCTTTTTCTTGAATTTTTTTAACGATAAATTTTTTATATCTATTTTTCTTGAAAAAATCGAAAAATAAAATTAAAAAATATTTTTTAGAAAATATTTTTTACGTTAATTCTTCTCAAAAAAAGTTGATATTCTTTTTTCGAATAACAATTTTGAAATTGATTTTAACTAAAAATTTGTTCAAAATATTAAACTACTTTATATTTATAAATCAATTTTAAACCTGGTTCGTAACTGCACTGAACTTAATTTAAAAGTGATTTTCAATAACTGAACCAAATCATTAATGAGATTCAATTCTTGCACCATGAACACTCCTAAACAAAACCCTCATAATGGTGTGTGTAGTTTAGTCGAGGGGGAGATCAGAAAATGGATTTTAATGAAGGGGAAGAGAGGAGAGGTGACGAGAGGTTAATAGAAACATGTTTGGTTCAAAGGAATGAAAGGGAAGGGGATGAAATTTTTTATTTATGTTTGGTTCAAATAAGGAGAGAAGATAAGAGATAATTTAATAGTTTTGTGTTTGATTCATGAGCAAAGGAGAAATTTTAAATTATTTTTTTTGTTATATAAAACTCTCCTCTCCCCTCCAAATCCCTTGGAATTGAGAGAAAACAAAATCAATTTAAGTAGATATTTTGCTTCATTTTCCTCCATTGTTAAAATTTGAATCAAACATATAAACTTACAAATATTATTTCCTCCGTTTTTATCAAAACTCCTCCAACCAAATACATCATAAGTTTGAAATTTATAATTCCATCATCTCTAAAAGAGATAAGATTTACCCATACAATGAATAAAATACATTACAATTATCATTTAACAAAAGAAAAGAAATCTTAGTCATTTAATATAATTAGTACTCTAAAGACATTTGTTAAATTACTAAAATAAAAAATAAATTTTTGATTTTATTTAATATTTACAATCTCAAAATATTAAATATTCAATTTCAAAAGATTTTATTTCATATTTAACTTCTTAACAAATATTCTAAAAATATTGGTTAATATTTTTCAAAAAATATTAATTGTAATGACTTTTTGTTAATTAACTCTATATCCATTGACAATCTATCTGTTTTTCTTTTTACAACAAAATTAAATTAGGAAACACACATTTCGTACAAAATGAGCTAAAACCATAATTTATTGACAATTTCTCTTAAAACTACATTACAGATAGAATTGATTTAATTAGAAAAGAAGATAGAATTGATCGATATTTAATTTATCTTCTCTTTCTAAAATAAACGTTATATATATATATATAAGTGGAAGAGGAGGCATGAGACGGAGGTAGTGTTGAACAATATACTACTTAAGTTGTTTAAAAATTATAATTTTTTAATTTATTAATGTTATGAGAAAATAACCATATACTTAAACAAAAGAGAATGCATTTGACCATTATTTTTATACACAAATATAAAATATTATTAAAGTTATATTGAATTTTTGAATTTAAATTTAATATCCCACGCTTAATATCTTCTGGCGTTCTTTAACTCCCAAATCGAAGTGCTTGAGATAACCCGAGACAACTATAAATAGACGTTACTATCACTACAAAGTTCGTATACAAATCAAAAACAACTGTCTACATACATAGTACAACCACTTTTCCGTTTATTTTCGTTTTCGTCATCATAGTACAATTTCCCCCTTTCACTAATTAATCACTTTCCACCCAATAATTAATCATCACTTCAAAACCAAACCAAACATGGCCGACACTTTCCAAACCACCACCACTGCTGCCAAGCGAAACCGTTCCAACAACGATACCGAACCAAAAAAGAAACTCACGTGTGGCGACGGAGATCCCGCCGCCGCATTAGCCAGTACACGCCACGAGTTCGGTGAACACGGTGGCGTGAACATGTCAATCGAAGCCTCCGCAACGTTTACTGTGATGGAACCAGAAACGATGCGGAGGATGTTCACAGGGGAATTAGGCCCCGACCGCGATTACTTCATCTACAGCCGTCACTTTAATCCGACGGTTCTTAATCTAAGCCGTCTGATGGCTTCACTGGAAGGAACAGAAGCCGCTTACTGTACAGCCAGTGGCATGTCCGCCATTTCCGCTGTACTTTTCCAACTTACTAGCAGCGGAGGACACGTGGTAGCTTCTAGAACACTCTACGGTGGGACCCACGCGCTACTCACACACTTCCTCCCAAGAACATGCAACATAACAACAACCTTCGTTGAGATTTCCGATGTTGAAAAGGTTGATGAAGCTATGATCGAAGGGAAAACGAATGTTTTATTTTTTGAGTCGGTTTCGAATCCGACTTTGACGGTGGCGAATATACCGGAGTTGAGTAGGGCGGCGCATCGGAAAGGTGTGACTGTGGTTGTTGATAATACTTTTACTCCGATGGTGGTTTCGCCAGCTCGTCTTGGGGCTGATGTTGTTGTTCATAGTATCTCTAAATTCATTAGTGGTGGGGCCGATATCATTGCAGGTTTCTTTCTCTTCTTACTTATTTCTTTGTCTTTTTCTTCAACATAATTAACACGTATATCTATAAACACATTCTTTTCGTTTTTAATGAACTACTCTCTTTCATCATAAAGTAGTAAACATTTCTAATATATTTAACACTTATGTTATTTTAACATACAATAATATTTCATATGCTGACACCTTATTAAATACAAGAGTTACTTCCTAAGAGAGATACTAATCTTACCAAGTGAAAGCAAAATCATGAAAATCACAAAATTGTATAAATTTTTTAAATTTGTGTTTTTTTTTTATATATATTATTTATATAAATTTAAATATATATTAGAATATATTGTGTGAGAGATTATATTTTCTAAGATAAAAAAAAAAAGTATATTAAAGTGGTAAAGTATCTTTATGGTTAATATACAACTCATGTGAAAACTAAATACACATTTGGTACATTGAATGTGATTTCAAATTGAAATCTACTATTTCTTCATAGTTAATATATGATTGTGTCAGTTTTGTTGTTAGGCCATTTAAAAATAGAAAAGAGTGGTAACGTCTTTCAGTTTTATTTATTTATTTAAATTTATGGAGTTTTATTGGATTATTTTAAAATTATCAAATAAATAATATTTTAATAAAAATAAATAAAATTTTGATATTTATTTTTTATCCGATAAAAAAGAATAAATATTAATGTTAAGTCCTAATAAAGGACACCCCAATAACAAGGAGGCAGTTCTTGAATCATAACGAGTTCATACAATTAGCTCTCAACTTTGCAAGAATTCCAACACCCTGTCTGTCTTGTTTATAAGTATAAACAATAAATTGTGAAGTTATTTAAATTTTAAATGATTTTTTTTTTCTTAATCAGTTTCTCAAAGACTTGTTTTTATATTTCATTAATTGATAAAAAATTAGGAAATATTGAAGTATAAATTTTGATTTAATTAGCTTAAATACATTATTGGTATCTTATTTCAGATGAGGGTTTTTGATCTCTTTATTTTTAAATTTGTATTTTAGACTTCCAATTTAATAATTTTTAGGATTTTTCCCACAATCTAATTTGAAGATTATTTTTTATGATATACATATTCATTACTTCTTCAATACCTGAATTTTAATTATTTTAAGATAAATAAATAATAGATTTGACGAAAATATGCTCTTTTTTATCAATAAAATTAGAGAGAAAAAATGTAGCCAAATTCTTAGTTCTCTTAACAAAATGGTTTTTTAGTATAAAGTAAGACAAAAATATATATACAAAGTCGGTGTAAATTAATTTACCCACAACCAATAAAAATAAATATTTTATATTTATCATCTAAATGTAGTTACAAAATATAATTATGTGATAGAAATAATTGTTATTTAATATCGCTGAAAAATAGTTTTATGTCAAGATCATTGCATTATATGACGTATTATTTTTAATAAACTATCATTTTAAACTTTCAGAAATGTCTGAAAGTGTAGGGTTCTATTGTTTTAATCTATGATTCAACTAAAATTTTGAATTAATTTTTAAATTATTAAAACACCAATAAATTTAATAATTGATATTATAATAATAAGAGACATTTTTAATAATAAATTATATTTTTCAATAATTTTATAATAATACATTTTATTGTTTAGAGATTATTTTAATAATTTGAAGATTAATCCAAAATTTTGATTGATTTAAAGTGCAAAATGAGTTCACCTTATGTTTTTAAAATAATGATAAAAAAAGAATATCATTGTGTTGTGGAAGAACTTTATTAAAATTAATTTATAAATAAATTATTAATTAATTAAAAGAGATCCCTTTTCAACCGATGAGTGACGAACAACTTTCTCGAGTCTATCCTGAAAAGATAATTGGATTGAGATCGGAGGTGGATATGCACTTATTAATTTTATCATTAAAACTTTATGAGGTATTAGTATTATGAAATCATCCAATAAAATCATAGTATTAGTGATTAATTATAACTCAATTCTAAAATGATGATATTATTAAATTAAATATTATTTTATTAAATTAATTATGATAGAATTTATTCTGATAAAAAAAATTATAGTAACATTTTTTTAAATTAATTCTTAAAATATCTTCAACTAAATATATATAAAATCATTATTTAATTTATAGAATATGTAAAAGAAACTATATTATCAATGTATATTACCTAAATTTTAATATTTTTATTTAAATTTTTTTTATAAATAAATTTGAATTATAACAAGGGTTCTTTTTGACAAAATTCATAACGAGGGTTGGACATCGTAAATTTTTGTTTGAACATATTATTATATATTTCTTCTAGGCTTCACGAAATATTTTTAAATAAATTATTATATATTTCTTATAGACTTCACATAACTTACTTAGAATTGTGTCATTTAAACATACAAAATCAACATTATATTTTGATATTGCATACCAATAAGTACAGACATTGATCTGAAGTTGAGAGAAAAAATACTTGATAAAAGAAAGAAAAAAATTGAATTTTTAATAGTAGATATCTCATTGTTATTAAATATATAATATAAGGAATCAAATATCACTAAATATACAATTTTAATTAACCCAACCTTTTCAAGAAAAAAAAATTATATGTTTCGTAAAATTACCGGTTAACATTTTACATTTATTTTTTAACAAATCAAACATTCCTTGAATTCCTCTTTTGCGTGACCGGACTACCATCTAGTGGTGAAAAAAAAATTATTAATATATACGAGTCTATATGAATATTAAGAGAATAACAATTATAACTACTATAATTTTCAAATTTTTATTTTACTAACTGTAACTATCATGCATATCTTTAATAACTCCATCTGGCTGGACTTCATACCACTTTATTTTTTGAAACATATTTCAACTATGGGTCTATATTTTGATGTGTGTATTCAATTTTTGTATACCTTGCTTAAAAGTTTGTATCAATAGTTTTAAAAAAAAGTTAGTTATTTCGAATTTGTAAAAGAAAAATATCAAAATTTGAAATCATGTGGTCACATGTTTTCTCCTTACTCCCGTGAACATTACTCGTCTTTTCCATCTACTCACTTTCTTTTAGTTGCAACACGTGTTATGTAGCTTTATATATCTGTATTATGATCAAGATTAGGATTAGGATTAGGATCAAAGGTAAGAAACAAAAAGAAACTACTATTTTGATGACGCGACTTCATAAGTTTTAAAATTTAGAATTAATAAAATATCTAACTTTATTACTTGATAGAGTCAGCCATCATCGACCATCAATCCCTTCCCAATATAAATAACATTTGAGCAATCATTTTGCATGAACCAAAAGCAAATCAGTTCACAATCCACTCCAACAAATTTACGATACGGTAATTTAATTTCTTGAGTAATGCTAATCAATTGAATTAGTGCATATTATTCAATTTTTGTGTTATGATTTTGAAAATTTTATGTTTCTTTTAATGCAACAAAAGATTATCTAAGTCAATGCATAAGTTTTTTCCGTTGATTTTGAAAAAATGTTTAATAAAAAAATATAAAAATTTAAAATTATTTGATAGTTTGACTAATAGTTTTAACATTAAATGAACGTAAAAATTATAACAATTTTTTCCAAAATATAAGAATCTTGTTCAATTAGAGAATAGTTATGAAATTTGGATCAATATGAATTTATTTTATTTGATCATTAACCAATAATAATAATATGATATTAACCATCCATAGTGTTTACAAGAAGTTATAAAGTATAGTAACGTTTGTTGTTGTATTTATTATTATATATAGTGATGGATGGCAAACATATTTTCATTCGAACCATATGTAGGAGCTGATACACACCTAAAAAATATTCCCCGCTATCTAAATAAAGTAATAAAATTAATTATTTTGAAAAGTAACTTTGGAACATACTAGATATGAACAGACCATAAAAAAAAAAATGAACCTATCCCCATTCCCTAGGCCATTAGTATCCATCCGATAATGGTGTGACTAAGTGTTCATGCGTCATATAGTTTATACAATAATAGTAGGGTCAATTTAAATATTTTTGTTTTAGTTATTTTAGTCATCAAATAAGTTAGTTTGTAATTAATCTTTAAATAACTTTTTTATTTGTGAATTTAATTTCTTAAATAACGATCAAATTGAATTTAAAAAATTTGATGATGATTTTGGTTGTATTGAAAATGGACAGGTGCTGTATGTGGGGCAGCAAGCCTAGTGAACTCAATGATGGATCTCCAACAAGGGGCCATAATGCTATTAGGCCCAACAATGAATGCCAAGGTAGCATTTGAACTATCCGAAAGAATCCCTCATTTGGGCCTAAGGATGAAGGAACATAGCAACCGTGCATTAGTTTTTGCAACAAGGTTAAAAAACTTAGGATTAAAAGTAATCTACCCTGGCTTAGAAGACCATCCACATCATGAATTGTTGAAATCAATGCACAATAAAAATTATGGGTATGGTGGACTTTTATGCATTGATATGGAAACTGAAGAGAGGGCTAACAAGTTAATGAACTATTTACAAAACTATGGACAATTTGGTTTTATGGCTGTTAGTTTGGGTTACTATGAGACACTTATGTCTTGTTCTGGAAATAGCACTAGTAGTGAGTTGACTTCTGAAGAAAAGGTTCTTGCTGGAATTTCACCTGGTCTTGTCAGGATGTCTATAGGATATATCGGGACTTTGGAGCAGAAATGGACTCAGCTTGAAAAGGCTGTCACTAGACTTCAAGAATATGGATTCCCTAATAAGAATTGAATCACTTTTTTTTTTTTAAATCATGTTTGTGTTTGTGTTTGTGTTTATGCTTATATTTTTGTTATAAATGTTTTCTCTTTGTAATCAAATGTGTGATGTAGTCATCAATCTTTATGTGTGTTTTTGTAATGAATGTGAACGACATTCTGTCTTGTTAAAATAAGTTTGAGATTACTTTTTTAATTGGATTTGGAGCTATTTAATATTACTTGCATCAACTTCTTTGCTTTTTTTATATAAAAAAAATGTTATCTACTTTTAGAAAGTTGATAGATACATTGGCACCAACTCATTCGGTTCGGTTAGAGTGAACTTTCTGATTTAAGTTTATCTCCTACAAAATAAACAAAATAAAAAATTCTAGACTCTTCTAACCTGATCGAGTACTCCCTATTGTTCTGTTTTATTTATTTTATTTTATTTTTAACTAAAGAGAGGTATTTTAAGATTAATTTTTAGTTTGAAATCATTTCTTCTTCTTTTCTATTTAAATAAATTATTGTCATACATATTTAATTTTTCTTATCTGATTTCATTGTTATAATACGATGATTTGTTTTTTATCTTAGTGTAATATCGTTTTAATTTTTTATTTTTTTGTTTGTTATATTAAAAAATTAATTTTGATTTAATACATATTCGATCATTGTGAATTTAAAAAATGATGTTTAAAATTAAAAGTTATAAATTTTAGTTGAAAATTATAATTAATTATAGAACAAAATTTAAAAAATGATGTTTAAAATTAAAAGTTATAAATTTTAGTTGAAAATTATAATTAATTATAGAACAAAATTTAAAAAATGATGTTTAAAATTAAAAGTTATAAATTTTAGTTGAAAATTATAATTAATTATAGAACAAAATTTAAAAAATGATGTTTAAAATTAAAAGTTATAAATTTTAGTTGAAAATTATAATTAATTATAGAACAAAATTAATTTTACACCACATAGTCAATCATACACTAAAATTTATTTTGAACCATCTCAAATTTGGAACCAAATATACATGTTATTTTCATCATTTGTTTCGATTCATTCAATATGTGGCTTGATAAGCCACCACACGAGTAAAGTATTTAGAAGACTTAGATGAAAATGTATCCCTCTTCTTCAAAGCAAGAGAAGACAAAAAATCGAAGATTGAAAATCAACTTAGTTGAGTAAATTCGCGAGTGTTGTTGTATTAGTAACGTTTATATAGGTAGTCATTGATAGCATGATTAACAAATTATTTATTCATGAAATGACTATTAATTGTTTTTAAATCTTCTTTTCTTCTATACAGTTTTGATTCTCTATTATCATTAATTTATGGAATTGATCTAATTATTTTAAAGTCGATATTTTTTGTCTTTTATTAAGATTTTTAAATTAAAAAAATGACGATTTAACACATTTTAAATGATATGACATATAATTTTATAATATAGAACTATTTAGATGCATTAATTATTTATATGCCATTACGTAAATTAAGAATATGAAATCTGTTTGAAGTTGAAAATTAAATTTTTACATTTTATTTTAATTTCACTAGTATTAATCATTTAACGTTATCATATCATATATTACGTTATTTAAAGCGTTTCATATTATCATTTTTTAATTAAATAAGTATAAAGAAGAATCAAAATTATCGACTTTTAAAATATGATAACTAATTTTGTAAATCAGTAAAATTGAAGAGACTAAAATTGCAATTATACATATTTTTTTACTTACCCTGTCATAGTAATATAAATGCATTAATTTTCGCAATATATTATCTAAATAAGATACTAGTGCAACTTCGATGCTTCTTTTTTCAAAGATTAAATAAAGTGTGTATTGGAATTTGTATCTGTAACGATCAAAGAAACGTTGTGTTTGCCAAAATAGAATGAATATCACCTATTTGCTTGGTTGGCATAGACGAAGCAACCAACCTGCTCTACGCATTGGAATGGATTTATGAACTCCAATTGTGACATATGATTTTGTATTTGACTCAAAAAGCATAGTTGATTTCTTCCACAGTTCACAGAGAAACATCGCTGAATTTAATGCTATTATTGAGGATTTTAGACGCTTTTTTCGAATTTATTATGAGACAAATTAATGATGTTGCTCATTTACTTACTCAATAATTTATAGGTCTTTATTGACATCCTTGATTGGATTCAACATATTATCGTGAATGAAATACTATATAAATTCTTTTTAGTAAAAATAAATAAATTTAAAGTTGTATATAATGTTAATGAAATTATTGGAAAAAATCCAAATCTTACGTTAACAAAAAAATTAGAGTTCTATAATAGTTTATAAAGAGAGAGACGTCTCATCTTACAAGAGAGTTTAGTAAAAAAGAGTTAAATACAATATAAAAATCTAAGATGATATCAAAATCTTTTCAAACGAATCACCAACCATTTACATACACACCAAACTTAATAATATTTAGCGTAGAGGGAGTCCATTGAATGAGATAAAACTAATATTTCATAACATGTGATAAAGGTGGATAGCAACTATAAACTTAAATTTCAACAACATCCCTAAGTTATTAGAAGTTAATGACTAACCCATCATAGTCTAATTCAATGGCCACTATCTTAGGTGTCATTTCTCTTATATTCCCTTTCATTTTTCAACACCCACAACATATTATGTCTGTAGAAAAATGATGAAACAATAGCATTAAAGATTGATATTGAAATAAAATGAAGAACATACTAGGAAAACATTAAATGATCTTACCAACCAAATAATAAGTCTTGTAATCAATAACAAAAACATCAGCATGATTAGTGAAAGAGTTTATGTTTGCAGTTCACTTTACTATAGTACCAAATTAAAAGTTCCATATGTACTCGTGCTTAGTGGTTAAGTAAGAACAATTATAAGTAGCAATTAATCCCAAAATTAGACATGCAGTAAATATGGTCTTCCATAAAATATTTATCAAATTTGTAGATTAAAGTCTTACAAAATGTGACATGAATTTTGTCACCATGTCATAACCAATGGATATATATATAACTAGTACAAATGTATAATGAAGTACTATGTGTATTGCATATACTTTAGTGATTCTATAAAAAATATTACTACAAAAATATATTAATTGAAACTAAAAAAATTATATTCTTCTACATTTTAATATATTCTACAATGTTATATGTGTTGGCAAGCATATAAATACATGCATATGGATTATATATATATTTTTAGGGTTAGATATACTTTTAGTGCTTCAATTCATCTTTTTTTAATATTTATTTTGTTTTGTTATATTTTTTTTTTATAAATTTATATTATCTATCTTTTATAAGTGATAAATTTTTAATCATTTTTATAATCACAATAAAAGTTATAACAACATCTAATCATTGAAAAATATGTGTCTACCACAATATAATTGAAAAGACATCCATTTAATTCAATAATAGACTACCACTTGAAAAAAAGTTTCTTGGATACTTTGAAACATATGTAAACATTTTGAAATGAAGAATGTTTGTTAAACTTCTCTTAATATTCATTTCTAACTTGTTAAGGTTGTACACTACACTTTACAATCGATCAAAGATTAGAACTCAACAGCTCGTGATAGTTATGACGAGAATGACTAACATTCGTCTTTAAAAATAATAAAGGTTAAGAAAGATAAATGGTCAAAACAAATATTTGATAAAAGATAATTTTTTATTTACTAAGAATCTAGCGGTAAAACACACATAAGTACGTAAAAATGGAGTATTGCAGGTTCAAATTTGTGAGTCAATAAATCATATTTTCCTACAATTAATTTTTATCATACGAGTTGCATTTATATATGGAACTATGTGAACACTATTTTATTTGAAAAAATAGATCGATATATAATTACTGTATTGTTGTGCCAAAGTTGGTGCTCATCCAAGTCTCACATTGAATAGTGTGAAGAAGTAAGAAAATAGAGTTATTATAAACATGAAGAGTTGATTTTGAGTTTTATTGCTTTGGGTATATTGGGAATTTGAGTAGTCGTGTGTCTTTAAGATGGTTTGCAATTTTTTCCATTCAAAATTTGTGGGAGGGTTTGCAATTTTCTACTCAAAAATTGTAAGTTGAGTAATAAAATATTTTGTTGTGAAATTGTGGATTAGTTATAAACTGTAGAACCACAACAAATTTGTAAGTTGTCTTTTATTTCTTTATTACTTCTTTTATTGTTGTGGTTCTACTTGTGTGGAAATTTTCTTAGTGGTTTTCTAACAACTATCATTAGAGCAAAGCTTGAGATCAAAAGAGGAGAAGAAGTAGTGTGGCGTGCCATTCTTTTGAAAAAATTCTTACTTCTCATTGTATTTGTGTGTTTTAGATACATGTTATAACAACATTTAAGTTGGATGTTCATTTATTTGATGGAAGGACAAAATTTTCTCTATGGCAATTCACAATTCAAGAATATTTGGTCCATCGAAGTATTGATCGTGTTTTGAAAAAATAAAAACTAAGATGAAAGATTCATAGTACAATATAAAATAAATGTTGTGAGCACAATCCGATTGACACTTGCTCACAAATTAAAATCAATGTGTTGAAAGAAACATCCCTAAAGAAATTATGTCAACCTCATTAACCAATCGATTTATAACAAAGATAAACTTGAAGATGGAAGATGAATGTTATATCTATAAGCTCAATTGAGTTGATATTTAAACTTATGAGTGCAAGAATAAAAATCAAAGATGAAGAGCAAACATACTTATGTTGCCTTCACTACTTAAATCTTATAAACGAACTATTGCAGACAACATTAGCAAGAAAGAGTACATCGTAGTTACATGAGGTGATGAGATATTAAAGGAGAGCCAACAAATGATATGGTGGTGATAAATCTTCTAAAACCAATCAAATACTACTAATTAAAGGTGAGCAAGAAAATAAGATGTAAGTCGAGGTAGAAGATATCAACTAAAATATATGAGCACCATCAAATATCATTATTTGTGAAGAGTACGATCATATACAAGTTAAATGTCCCAAATTCAGTGAAGACTTGCAAAACTTTAAAGAGAAAATATAAAAATTGAAAAGTACACCTTCTTTAAATATAATTAGTTATAATAATGATATTTTATTACGTAAGAATGAAACTCATGATAAAGTAAATAAATGTGACCCTTTAAAAGAATGTATGATATATTAAAATATTTATCCATCAACATCCCACTTTGAATAATGTGAAGAACAAATAAATAAAAAATTATCATAAATAGAAAAAAATATTTTGATTTTTATTCACTGCCGTAGTTCTAGTCCTTTGAAAATATTAAGGGATTATGTGGTTGTGTGTCTTGTGAGGGGTTTTCAATTTTATCCTTATAAAAATTATAAATTGAACAATAAAATATGTTCTTGTAAGATTGTGGATTATACCAAACTAGAACAAATTTGTGAGCAATTATCTTTTATTTTTTATTACTTGTTGTGCGGCTGAACTTCCGCTTATGTTATAATTTTCTCTTATTTGATTTGCAATATATATATATATAGTTAAATAAATAATTAAAAAAAAAGAACATTAATTGAAACTGAAGGAGGCAAACCGAATGGAGGAGATGCAGTGGAATAAACAGTACATATGGCGAAATCACTAGTTGGAAAAGCCAAAACCACCAACAACCACATGCTCAATATATATAGTATAAAGTATAAACTGTATAATCCAAAGTTCACATATATTCATATATAGTAACTAACTAACTAACACTATGATATGACTAGTGATATGTTCAGGCTATACAGCTAGCTCATAGCCTCACCGGCCTCATTGTTTTGTTATTTCAATTCAAGGCCCTTAAGCGCCAATCTTGCAATAGCTTGTCATTATAGGGCAGAAATTGAGGGACTTGTGTTTATTTTGAAATTAAAAAACAAAACTTAAATGTCACATTATTAATAATCAAAATATTGTATTTTTTATTTTATAAAATAGGTGTTTATTTTCTTGTTTTTTTTGCGGACATATTCATTCCTCCCGAACTATGTAAATCACAATCTCCTTCCTCTCTTCCTTACCAATTAAAAAAAAGTTGTTCATGAGATTCTATGATCACAATCAAATATTTGTCCAAGTTTTTCAAAAACATAAAAAATATAATGATATAACTTTTTTTCTTTTATAATTCGCTTAATTGACATTTTAGCTTATGTACATAAAAAATGGTTGTTAAGCAAAATTTCTTTAAAGTATATAATCTTAAACTCTATCCATAACAAAATTATAAAATATGGATCGTCACAACAAAAAATTTAGTCGATAGATTTGATATTTCATATATTATTTGTAGCCAGTGTATTTTTTATTTTTATTTTTTGTAATTTCTAAGCTAAAACTATAGGAAACACATCTCAACTTACTAGGAGATACTAGACATATAAGTGAAGTAGTGTTACAGGTTAAGTACAACAGTTAATTAGTTAGTATAATTATTTATAACAACAACTTATTACTTATTGGCTATATAAGTTTCTGTGTCATTTGATTTACTGAATTTGATTAGAATTATTATACTTAGGCTAGGGGTGAGAATAGGTCAATAGAGTCATATGACTCGACTTGACTCGTTTAATAAAAATGTTAGGCTCAAATTTTTAGAAATTTATTTATTTAAATGAGGGAGGTTTATGTTATATAAAAAATCTATTAGATGTGATAAGCATGTGTATATATATATATATATATATAAAATATAATATAATATAATATAATATTTATAAATATAATACTTCTCATATTTTCTTTTATAATTCTTTATTTAAAAAAGATTATTGATATTTATGTAATAAAAGACTATTAAAAATTGAACCCGAATTTTTTCTTATCACTTTACGATGTCCATACCTATTATTCTCTCTTTAAACTATTGTGCTATAAAGTTAACGTTTGTGTTTTATTATTTTATTTTGTTTATAATTGTTTTTCATATGTATAGAATACTATTATAAATGTTTTATGGTTGTACCATGCATTCCTTATATACTCTTCTTATGGTTTAGTTGTGTTTTTCAGTACATTTCCTTATATATTTTTCTTATGGTTTAGTTATGTTTTATGTTAAGAACCATATACAAGCAAATAAATGCATCCTTTATCCATTACATAGATAAAATGTTATTATTAAAAGTCTTGACAGTCTTGACACAAAATAGACTTTTTAATAGTTGAATAGGTCAGACCACATTCTTCAAAAGCTAGACCAAGACGTCTTTTACAAATAATAGATCACACTTTAATTTTTTTTAATAGATTTAATCAATTTTAGCAAAGTTCGGCCTAATTTGACATGTTATCATCAGGATCGTCTTAAAGAGTTCGGAGGTTGTATTCTAATCTTAAAAAAATCAGGAAAAAAAAATTAGTTCCTATACACATATCAATCTACCTGATGCACATAAACTCTACATATCAATCTACATGAAGCATATCATTTTTAATTCATATAACAAACATAAAACATGTCATTTGGTTAGGTTAATTCATGCGACAAACATGAAACATAACATTTGGCTAGATTAATTCATACAAATAACATATCCACGTACATTATGATATTTATATTAATTAGCATATCTAGTAACATATATGACATGTCAGTCTAGTCAGAATTCATCGTAATAGATTAATATATATTAAAACACAATTATCACATACTTGTCTCAATTAATAATTATTTATTTTGTAATTTTGTTTAACATAAATATTTTTTTTTTATAAAATTTAACTACTCTTATATATTGAACTATATTTATATGTTAAAATTTTATAAAATCATATATCATATGGAATTTTATTGCTAACGTCCTATGGAATTTGAATAAAATGCAAAATACAACATTAAAATGGCGAGTCAAATATTAAACATTTACCATTCAAATTTGAAAATTATAAAAGGTATAAAGTCAACTTTTGCTCACTAATAAAAACATGAAATGTTACAGTAAATTCTCTATTGAATGTCGAACACACAAATTAATAAAGGAAACTGATGATTTATTGTTGAATATCGAAAAGACAAAATTGATGAAAGATACTTTTTCAGTTATTATTACTATTAGTGTAACAGAAAAAGTGTTGGTAAGGTGTATTATTATTATTATTATTATTATTATTATTATTATTATTATTATTATTATTATTATTATTATTATTATTATTATTATTATTATCATCATCATCATCATCATCATCATCATCATCATCATCATCATCATCATCATCATCATCATCATCATCATCATCATCATCATCATCATCATCATCATCATCATCATCATCATCATCATCATCATCATCATCATCATCATCATTATTATTATTATTATTATCATCATCATCATCATCATCATCATCATCATCATCATCATCATCATCATCATCATCATCATCATCATTAGTATATGACAGAAGTCTGTACCAGGGTCAGACTTTAAACAAATTTTCTTTTCACTCTCGTTTATAATTATTATTTTTTTATCTTTTCTTACGCGTGATCGGTATGAAAAATAACGTACATTCGTAATTTTATTGCTCACATTAACATAGCTATGGCTAATATTGTTTAAATTTAGGTTAGTATTTCTCAATAATAATTTAAAGTCAACTTTTGCTCACCCAGAAAAACAACCTCTTAATATTTTTCAATAATAATTTAAATTCAACTTTTGCTCACTAATCAAAACATGACATTTTTACAGTAAATTCACTGTTGAATATCGAACAGACAAATTAATAAAGGAAACTAATGATTTATTGTTGAATATCGAAAAGACAAAAATGATGAAAGATGATTTTTCAGTTATTCAGTTATTATTACTATTAGTATAACAGAAGAAGTGTTGATAAAGTTTATTATTATTATTATTATTATTATTATTATTATTATTATTATTATTATTATTATTGTTAGTATATCACACAAGTATGTATCAGAGGTCACATTTTAAACAAATTTTCTCTTCACACTTGTTTATTTATTTTTTTATTTTTTTATCTTTTCTTACGCGTGATTGGTATGAAATATATCGTATGTTCATAATTTTTTTGCTCATGTTAACATAGCTATGGCTAATACTGTTTAAATGTAGGTTAGTATTTCTCAATAATAATTTAAAGTCAACTTTTGCAAAAACAACCTGTTAATATTTTTCAATAATAATTTAAAGTCAACTTTTGCTCACTAATGAAAACATAAAATGTTACAGTAAATTCACTGTTGAATATCGAAAAGACAAAATTGATAAAAGATGATTTTTCAGTTATTCGGTTATTATTACTGTTAGTGTAACATAAGTGTTGGTAAGATGCATTATTATTATTATCATTAGTATATCACAGAAGTCTGTATCATAGTCAAACTTTATTTTTATTTTTTTTTTTATCTTTTCCTATGTGATTGGTTTAAAAAAAGGTTGATTTACGTGGAGTAAGTTGATGTTGTACACATTATAATTAAACTGGCAATTGACTTTCAAAAACTTTTATTAATCCTTTTTCAATCAATGCTTTCATCATTCCGTGCCTTCAATTTAGACTTAAATCCAAAGGACATCTATGTTAAAATTCATAAATACAATGAGAAAATTGTATTTATTTAAATTTAATAGCAAATGTAAAATGAATGTGTAAAGATTTTATTATTTTATTAGCAAATTTGTCTTAAAATTGTCTTTGAAAGATGAATGTGTAAAATTATTTAATGTAAAATTATCATAATATTAATATTAATTAACAAAGAAGTTATTAGAGTGACGTTGAATTATATCTAAGTTGTCAATTGTATGGTTAACAGAGGCTATACGGATTATTTGATACTGTTCTTTCACCCAATATTTTGTTGAGAGTATTTAAATGACGTTGCATATACAAATTGTATTTATCACATTATATTCAATTTTCCCATTAATCTATATATATTGGATGCCTTAAATCTAAACAAACATCCCAAGCACGCGACCAAATGGAAATTCCTCTAACAATCTCCACATTTTTAAAACATATTTAAATCCGTTATTTCAGGAATCTTATTATTTCAAATAAAAGTATCAAAATATATTTAAAAGTATCAAAAATCTTATGATTTCAAATAAAAGTATCTTATGATTTGAACTATTAACTATGTTTTCACTCGTCCCTAAATAAATTAACAAAAGTTTATAACTCACACATGAAATCTTAGTATTATTGATCGAATTATAAATATGACATATTTAATAAAGTTTTGTGTCTCATATGATTTTCATGAGAATTTAAAAGTTAAATCATTGAACCTTATATATTTCAACAAATATATGTTATATTTGCATTAAGAGAAAACCTATATATGTTATAGTGTAACATTACAACATTTTGATAGATTCACCTAAATGAGTGTTGAGTCTATGAAAGTTTTATTATTTAAGAATTTAAGTTTAAAAAGTTATCAATTTGTCGTGTATGCTCGTTAAGAACTTTATTTTCCCAAAGGGTGTGTGGTTTCAGGCTAAAAAAAATATTCATGTAAGGTTGTGCTATAAATAATGTATATGAAAAAACATGTTCATTCCAACCATACCAAACAAACACGTCAAATACCTCAAATGATTGATTCTATTATTTCTGAGTCTACATTTATTATTAGTATGACTATGGAGAAGAAGATAAACATTAGAGTAGAACCATTCGTTTTATTTCGCTATTATTTTTTTTTAATCGTGAAAATGAAATAGAGGATAATAAAAATGTTAACATTTTGAATGACACGTAAATAAAGAGGTGGGATAAGTTCCAAAGAAGAAGACATGTTTAAAAAAAAATGTGTTTGTGTTTTGAATGACACGTAAATAAAATTAATAATTTGCAGAAATTTAGCGGAAAAGAACTAATTTATCTACTTTTTTTATGTTTTTGCTATTCTTTTATACTTTAAAGAAATAAAAGAGGCAAATAACCAAAGTTTAAACCCTTGTCAAAATTAATAGATTTGCATAAATTTATTGGAAAGAACTAACTTGCTATTTTATGCGTTTTAGCATTTTAAAGTTTGGTCTTTTGACTTTTTCACTTATTCAAAAAATTTAGCTTAAACTGATTGAGTTAAAAAAAAGTGATGATATCATACAAAAATATGATTGAAATTAACGTGTATTGTTTAAAAATTAATAAATTAAATTTAGAGTCATTATACCAACTCTTTTTTCATTAATGTTTTTCATTCAAGGCAATTAAAGTAGTTGATTAATATGCAAAACAATTCCAATTCAATTTTGATTATATTATTGTCCATAGCCATAATAATTGTTATTTTACGGAAAAAATATCTAAAAAATATTATTTTTTATTTCTAATTTAAATTTAATTTTGTTTTTTTTAATTATACACTTTAATTAATATTATATATGTCAATATTATTTTATTACACTCACTTTTTATTTGTATTTATTGAAATATATCAGTCGTTAATATAATTTAGTAAAATATTTAATGTCTCTTTCATTTATTATTATTTTGTATTTTATATAAAATGATCAACTGTAATAACTATTTTTTGAAAGAAAGAAAATGTATTAGTTTCATTCTAGAATAGTTAAATAATCATTCAATAATAACTTAAAAAAAAAAAAAGAAGTAATCAAGTCAATAACGGATCAAATATCTGACTGCACTAGAACTTGGACTATAATATCCGCAAACACAAATTCTTGTTAGAATTAATACCCTTTCAATTCTATCTAAACATGGCATTAATTTTAAATTTGACCAATAATGACTTTGAGTTTGAAGGCGTCAAGATACATAATTGCTCAAAACATGGAGATCAATAAAGACGACTTATTCTCAAAGGTCTTATCAATTTTTCAGGCTGCTTCCCATCGTATTAATTTCACTATAGAGCAGCCACACTCGTATCATCTAATCCAAATACTAAATCATAATATAATAAATTTATTCAACTAAACCATGCGCACCATTTTTCTTATTTTCAAAATACATAAATACTACTGTAAGAGAAGGGAAAAAAAAAGGAAATAGTCCTTCTAGTATTAAATATAAAAGAATTTGGATATTTAATTTAAAATTTAAATAAATATATTTATTTTTGTTGATTAGTGTGAAGTGTAAATTAGTTTTATAAGTTGGTTTAATATAAAATTTATTTGTCAGTGCCAATAAACTTTGAGGAAGGAATAGTTATTTTTAAAGTTGGTTTAATAAAATTAATCCACCACAAGAAGTGCAAGATTAGCCACCAATACAAAGTCTTGATACAATTACCCAAACACCAAAACAAAATTGATGCAAATTTATTTTGATGTCTAAAAAAAAAATTAAAAGTTGGCTATTAAATAGACATATATTAGTTGTATGATAGATAAGGCGTTAATGTATGACCAATTCATGTAAAATAAAGACCAATATTTTTTTCTATTTACATTCTATTTAAACTGCGAATTAGGTGTTTAAGTTTAAATAGGAGATGACTTAAATATTCATAAATATGAATAGTAGTCATTTATTATTCGTTTTGTAGAATAAAAATGATATTCATGTTTCATTTATGTCTGTACGGATATCCGCTAAACGAATACTTAGCGAAAATCTATTAATATTATTTTTTAAATAAATAAAAATTATTTTATGGATAAAATTTATATTTTTCTGCAATAATATAGAATATTTCTTTCTCTTTTATCAACATAAAAATGAGTAATACATATAATATTAAAACATTAGATCAAGTCTCACAAGTAAAATAGTTAAGAAAAATTAAACTTTTTAGTGGTCAACAAATCAATACATGCAATTTTCTGATAAAATAAAATATGTATAAGCAATTTAAGAATTTATAAGTAAAAGAAATGAATTAATTATTTTTTGTATGACTATCTTTCAACTTTAAAAAATACAGTATTTCAATTAAATTTAAAAGAAAAAAGTTATTGTACATGGATTTTTCAATATAATAACGGTGCAAGAAAATGTATTAATTCAAAAGAGAATTTTTTAAAAGGATATTGAGAAATTGATAATTGTAATAAATAAAAATATAATTTTCACCTAAATAAAAACAAGTGTATATAAAATCACCTGAAATGCTTCATAAATAGATAGCAAATAGTGAACAAATAAAATACAAAATAATCAGCACAATTTGTTCCATTTTTTATGCTAAAGTCAATGTACGTAATAACTTTTAAATATATTTCTCTGTCTTAAATAGAAGAAAAAAAAATTAAATCACTAAAAATTGATGCATTAATCTAAAATTTAAATTAAATTAATTAGTTTTATTGATTAAACTTTTTTTATATTTAAGATTAAAAGTAATATTAATTTATCATCCTAAAATGTGGAAAGACCGTGGCCTCCCCGCAGTGGAACTACGTCCCATGTCTGTGGTGGATGAATATATAATTTTGTTTTTAATTAACATTTTTTGTGATCCATGTAACCATTTTTTTCAAATAAAGAGAGTAACTACACTTTTTGATCAGTAACTACTTTTTTTGTTCAGAATAATTTGATCCAGAATTATATGTCTAGATGACACCACATAAAATTATCAACAATAATATATTTTTGAAGTTTTACGAATTAGGCCATTTTATAAATTAACGTGGATCATACACACCATAATGTATGTTGGCGGGTTATTTTATATTCGACCTAAACAATAAAATTTGTACTTTCTTTAAACCATTTTTACTAATAAATAAATAAATAAAATGTAACTATGTAGGACATGATTATTCTTGGATACATTAAAGTCCCGCAACTAAGTCGGACGGAGTCTTGAAAACATTGTCATCGACAAACAAACAAACTATTGAGAACGGTGGTAAATTTGTACCTAGCTATAGGCATGGAGCTCATGTGGGAAGAAAGATATTGCATTAAATACAACATGTTTAATTAGTTAGTTCAAATAAGAAAAAATCATTAAAATTGTTAAGAATGTTTGATAAACTAAAATTCCTTTTTTTTTTCGTACAAAATATTAAGTTAGGTAACTGAATGATATATACAGGACACTACTTTTTGATAGATTCTCATAAAGAAACCATTAAATTTTACTAATTTTGATAATATTATACATATTTGTAAAAAATAAATTATTTCAAAATAATTAATAATTTTAATTTTTGAAGTGATATTAATTATATTTTTTTAATAATATCATCTAATTAATATTATATACATTATTTTTAATTATATATCTTTTTTTATATTCCGGTGTTCTTGATTATAGGAATCCCCAACAAAAATTAGAGAGAGCAAAAAATTTAAAATTTTCAACGGTAGATTAAATAGGAGTATGTTGTAGAGAAATCATTAATGCATATTAAACTTTGTGAAATATATTATACTAAGGAATAAAGAAAAAGTAAAAAATAAATGTTATAATTAAGGATATAGAGTACGAGTACTAAGCATTTATAATGATCGCAAATACACTGAAATTAAGTAATTCAGTATAAGTAAGTGGAGTAAAATTCAACAAGAGCAATGATATTTGAACACAATTTTAAACACAAATACATGTGGTTCTCACATAGTATCTCTTCATTTAATTTCCCTCTTTTATATTTTCTACACAATCTCTCTCTTTATTTAATTTCTCCCTCTTTTTATTTTCCCCTTTTTTATCTCTTTTTTTTTGTACTTTTTTTTTCTTCCTCTATAAAAATAAACTTCACAGATTCATCTTTCTTTTCTTTCATAATTCCTCTTTTTTCCTTTTATTTACTTATTTTAATCAAATTTTTTATGAAGTAACTTTGACATTCTAATCAAACAAAATATAAATTTGGTTAATGACTTAAAATAATATGGTTAATTTCTTACACAACTTGGTTAATGAATTTGAACATAAATTTTGGTCAGTCTAATCAAACAATATAAATTTGGTTAATGGCTTTAAGAAATATGGACTAAACTTAATATGGACTAACAATTCACAACCCTAACTTTTAGACGAAAATAATGCATTAACCACTTATTATACTTTATTAACCAATAATGTTTACACTATTAACCAGAAAATGAAACAAAAAAAAAAACCAAAAAACTGTGTATGAGCCAAAAACAACAAAAGTAAACAGTTAAGAAAATATCAGAAGAACTAAAATAAAATAAAAATCTATTTTAAATAATAAAATAAAAATCTAAGAAGTGTAGATTTGGAGAGCAATGTGTAAAAAAATACAAGTGAAAAACAAAATCTAGGTCAACACAAAAATTAGTTGATTCATCTAAAAGGAAGAGGGAGAGAGAAAAGAGAGAATGAAAGAGGAAAAAGATGGATGAAGATGAAAAAGACTACAGAAAAAAGAGAGAAAAGAAAGAGAGAAGAGAGAGATTGTGGTGTTTAATTTGATTTTATTGTTAATCAATGAAGAGAGAGTAACATAGGTATATTAATGAAGAGAGAGAATATAAATATGTATAAATGTGTATAGCGTATACATATACGGTAGTTGTGTTTGTATTTGTGTTTAAAATTGTGTTTAAATAACATTTCTCATTCAACAATAAAAACTGCAAAATTAACTAAATATTTTTAGGCGTATAAGTTTTAGAAGCATGCACATTTGTGCAACAAATACATCAATTATTTTAAGACTGAAAAATATTTTTGTTCATAGTATTCTTACCTATTTATTGTTTCAAATCAGTTAATTATTATTTATAGTTGTGCAAATGAATAGTTAGTAAAAATAAAAAAATAAAAATAAAACTTAAAACTTAAAAAAACACGACACTTAGACATAAACGACATATTAGTAATTTGTTTTGTTTTAAGAATGAGTAGAAAAATATGACGCACATTAATTAATTAATGTAGCAGAAGGCTGAGTTGTATAGGAAGGCGATGAAGAAAGAAGGAAAAATGTACGCGATAATTTCGTATGGGCAATAAATAATGTGAGTTGGTTCATAGAATTGAGCAATGCGTGGTTATAAATATAACATGATTTGTTTACACAAAGACATAGGTGAATAGAGAATATTTTGGCTAAGCTAAGAAAAAGAGAAAGAGAAATTAGCTTGAATACTATTTTATTTCTTAGAGAGGTTCAACAACCAACTACTTCATTTCATTCTTGGCCAACAAATGGTGTTAAATGAACAATCAATAACTTCATTTCTCTCTTTCTCTCTCTTTCTTTCCTCTGCCTCTCTGTTTTTGTGTTAAAGTTTCAATTTAAGAGAGCCAATACCACACGCTTTCACCAAAACCATAACATAACTAAGACAAAGGATAAAGGGTATTCACCACCACCACTACACTACCCTATACTCCTTTAACATTAACACAACATATCTTTATTTTTGTGTTTCCTTATAATTTCCTTATTTAACACGGTCACATTTTTGCATGCAAAAAAAAAACAAAATGAATATAATGAGAAAAAATAGATCCGTTTTAACAATGAGTGGAAGATTTGTGAATGAAGCGGTGAGTTTCATAGTGTTTTGTTTCCTTGACCTTGTTGATTTTGTTCTTTGTTTTATGTTCAAATCGGTGGACATGTTGATTGAATCAGAATGGAGACCTTGTTATTGTTCATCTTCGGCAAAAGAAGCAATAACAAGTAGTGGAAAGATCTTG
Organism: Cicer arietinum; assembly: GCF_000331145.2. Taxonomy (NCBI): domain Eukaryota; kingdom Viridiplantae; phylum Streptophyta; class Magnoliopsida; order Fabales; family Fabaceae; genus Cicer; species Cicer arietinum. The sequence goes on from NC_021163.2 coordinate 4,033,123, forward strand.
GTTTCTGAACAAGGTGGCGAATCGAAAATAGTTTCGCTTAGTTCAACAAATAAGTTACAATTAGAGGATATTTCAGACACACTTTATTCTCGTCCATCATTAGTATCAGAGGTTTCAAGATTAACTATGAATGAGCTTAAGCGGTTCAAGTTTGAAGATCCGGTTCTTGTATCGAAGAGAGGGATTTCAAGTTGTCCCTCTTTTACGGTGAATACAAGTATTGTTGAAATGCTTCAGGGTAAAATTGGTAAACAAGATCTTCATCCTATACCTAGATGGTCTGATTGTGATTGTAAACAATGCACTTCTTGGACATCTCCTTCTAGTAAAGCCACTCTCTTTGTTAAATCTCAATACCCCACCTCAGGTATATTCTTAATTACGTTTCTTACAATAATACATTATTAATTAATGTCAAAATATTAATTACGGTTCTTGTGATCATCGATCAGGTAAAGCACCAGAAGAAGATGTGTTATTTATCCACGGCTTCATTTCATCATCGTTATTTTGGACCGAAACATTGTTCCCAAACTTTTCAAGTGTGGCAAAATCAAGTTATAGATTATTTGCGGTTGATTTGCTTGGTTTTGGGAATAGTCCTAAACCGAGTGAGTCATTGTACACATTAAGAGAACACTTAGAAATGATAGAGAAATCCGTTTTGGAGGCCCATAAAGTCAAGTCTTTTCACATCGTGGCCCATTCCTTGGGATCCATTTTGGCTCTTGCACTTGCCGCTAAATACCCTCAATATGTCAAATCCATAACCTTGCTTGCCCCAGTGAGTCTTCTCTATTTTTATAAATTACATTTTTCTTTCTTTTATTAAACGGAAATCAATTAACTTGTAATCAATGTCACTAGGAATATTTGCATTTATATATGCCAAAAAACTAGGTAATGGAAATTTGTATTGTATTAAAGGTTGAATATTTGATGTTATGTTTATTAATTAAAGTGTGTGTGACAGCCATACTATCCAGTACCAAAGGGTGAAGCACAAGCGACACAATATGTGATGAGGCAGATAGCTCCAAGGCGCGTGTGGCCACCGATGGCGTTTGGAGCGTCGTTGGTATGTTGGTATGAGCATATAACTAGGTTGATTTGCTTCCTCATTTGCAAGAATCACCGTTTGTGGTTATTTCTCACCAAACTCATTACTCGAAACAGGTAAACTCACGTCGTCCATTTTTTATTTATTGTTATTTTTTGCAACTTCAATTACTCGCTTAATCACTCTTCCCATTTTAGGTGTCCCCTTTTTTGACTAACACATTTCTTTTTTATCGAACACATTCTTTTTTATATATATTATTTTCATTTTAGTACATGTTCTAAAATAATCGACAATTTAAAAGAAAATTATTTTCTGATATGTCAAATTTTTATTATTCTTTTTTAATTAATATTATTTTATTATCGTTAATAATACATTAATATTTGATAAATATAATTAAATAAAAACAGTATTTTTTAATTATATATTTTTTAATATTTATAAAATAATTAAATAACTCAATTATTTTTAAATTGAAGAAAGACTAACCAAGTGACTTAAATTGTGCAACTATACTTTGATAACTGTTTAATTTAAAATTTATTTACGAGTACTGATTCACTTCTAATTCATAAAACTCGTATTTATTTTTTATTAAAATAAGTCTTGTATTTAAATTTTTTGTCAACGACTCGTATTAATAGACCAAAAAACTGACTCGTATTAATTTAATACTATAATATAATATGATCTAAATTTCATAACAAACGTTAACTCGTACACTTTCTAGGTAAACATTTGAAATACTTTGTACATGTACTAGTATTTTCTTAGCTATATATTTATTGAGAATTGTTGTTAGGTACCAATAAATGCTGTTTGAACTTCTTCATATGATAACATGATCAACCGTTACAGTTTATTCTTAAGATTTATTGGCCGGAAATTGTACTGTACTATATGTTTACCATATTCCGTAGGACTATCGGAGTATTATTTATTTGTACGTACCTGAGCATTGTTAAAATAGTAAAAGACTGAAATTAAATATAATTTAAATATTAATTTAATTCATATACAGCATTAATGTAAAAAGAATTATACTATCAATAAATAACAATCTATAAATTTAATTTTTATTATAAATACTTCTAAATTTATAAATATAAATGGTTGTGATTAATTCTCAAATAAAAAATTATATTAATTTTCAAAAAAAAATTATATTAACAATATGTGACAATTAAACTCTTTAAACATAATTGATGTAGTTTCAACGAGAAATCAAAATCCTTCTTTTATGGTCCCCTGATATAAGTTATGATACTTTCTTGCTTAAATGAAATTAGATAGGAAGTACTGACAAATATTTTTGGAGCATTTATTAAATAATTAAAAATAGTAATTTTATAATAAAAATGTATTGAAAGTTGTGTCCTTAAATTATTAAAAGTTTAAAAGTTATTATTTTTAAAGCAAAACTTCTAATTTTAATTTCTTTTAGTAAATATATTTAAGACATTTGTTAACATAATTTGCATATTCTTTCACGCAAATATACATACTAATTATTATCTTTTATGAAATAATTTAGAGCAAGAGGAATATACTATATTAATTATTTCTAATTATTTTTACTTTCATGATACATAGATCTAAATGCACGTGATCACAAAACCTATTATATATACATATAAATTATTGAAAATATTAATAATGGTGTCATTCATAGGCCACCACTATAAATAAAAATCACAGGATATGGCCTTGGGTTAGGTATTTTTGGGCCAGTCTTTATTTTATAGTAAAAAAATAAAAAATGAATGGTGTGAAAATTAAATTCTTGGAGTGACAAGTCACGTCTTTCTCAATTCGTTTTAAGTAAGTAGGCACCGCCGCAGCACCGGATGATCTTCTTTATCTTTCAGAGTAATTTGGCGGACACCACACATGATGAATAATCATGACATCCTTCTATTTTTTGTTTCATCAATCAGTGCCCACACATTTTCATATTTCTTCTTTTTATATTTTTATTCTTATAAATTATTTCTAAGTTTTCATGTGTGATGTGTCTATATTATTGGTACGGCTAAAATTGTATTACATAAAATTTTACATTTTTTTAAATCCAAAGTAAGTTTTAGTTTATAAACAAATTAACTTATGAGAGTTGTTTATAAATTATCCTCATAAGACATTTTATGTATGAGAAAATAATTAATTATGTGTAATTTTTTAAATGAGTGTTATTAAAAAAAAGTTAATAAATTTTGTTTTAGTATTTTAAAATTGACATATAATTTGGTTGTCATGGTTTTTGTATTATTATTCTTCATTTTTTTTTTCGTAGTATTTGACTAAGCCACATTATGGTAGAATGCTAAGTTGCTGGCAGAATTTAATTATCTTTACTCCTCTCCCAGCTTGGTAACACAAGTCAAATGTGTCAGTAACTTAGCTAGTTAGTGGATGGAGTCAGATTTTATGGTTGTTGCATTAATTAATTTCTTACCCTTCACTTTATTCTTGTATTGTTGCCCATAAATGAGATTAATTTCAAGTATAGTATGTGTTGGTCAAGATGATGGAGACTTTTTATCTAATCCAAACTTTGGAATTAAATTTTTCTTACAATAGGGTCAGAACGTTCTTGCTTGAAGGATTTTTTAGTCACACCCATAATGCAGCCTGGCATACACTGCACAATATTATTTGTGGAACCGCTGCAAAAATTGGGTCATATTTGGAAACCGTCAAGGAAAATCCAAATTGTAAAGTTACTATATTTCATGGAAAAAATGATGAGGTTATACCTATTGAGTGTAGCTATGAGGTCCAAAAAAGAATTCCTCGTGCCCAATTAAGAGTCATTGATGACAAAGATCATATAACTATTGTTGTTGGAAGACAGAAAGCATTTGCTAGAGAATTGGAAGAGATTTGGAGATCTACCAACAACAACTACTCCTAGAGAATTAAGATACTAAACTAAATGTTGTGTCTAGCAAAGTGCTTGAACAAGTTTATGTGTTAACTTTTGTCTACGTCAACTAAAAAGTGTTGTACCTTTTCTCATAAATTATCACATATCACCTTGCTTACAAAAAAATTAAGCAAAAAAAAAAAAAGCACATATCACTTATTTATACTTTGGTTGCAAAATTGAATAAAATACCAAAGTGCAATCATTGCACAATTGAAATTATTTTTCGCATTTCCTTTTTAATTATCGTTTCTTTAGAGAGGAAAAAATTATTTTATTTATATATCATTTTTAAATATAAATTAAATTTACGTTAACTTTTTATTTTTATATTAATGAAATAATAAAATAAATTTAAATTTTTCTTATGAATTAAAGTTAATTTTTATTTGTGTAAAACAACCGTAAAAGACAATATAAATGGAGTATTTCCCCAAACCGATGTCTTGGAAGTGAACTCAAGATGGTTTTCTTGTCCTTGAAAAAGAGTATTGAAAAGGAAATCTAACATAATCTATTTTCAAAACTCTAGAATCAACATAGAAACAAGTTGTATTTAAATTAATGGTAATTAAACTATTTAAAAGAGGAAAAGACTCTGAAAAATCATTACATAAAAAAGTAGCATATTAGCGTTTGGAAGTGAGAAGATCAGCACAATTGTTGACTTCACGATTAATAAGGTGAACCATAGGTCTCCATTTCGGATGAGGAGTAAAGAGAATCATCAAGGATGTGTTGAAGAGGGACAATGGATGGATCATGTCCCTTTTGAAAGAAAATCAGCCACTATAGAAGAGTCAACTTCAAAAGTGACATTATGAAGAGAGGTTATGTGCAATAGTGATGCCATGACCATTTCAAAAAAATCCATGCACGTAATTTCTATGGTCATCATGAATAAGACCTCCACAAAAAGTACTGCTAGAGGATGATGTAGAATGACCGATCAACATTAACTTCCAAGTGCCCAGAAGGTTTTTTCTAATGTTGAAATAAAGTGTAGTTTCCTTCCATGTTGAAATATAAAGCATTACAGATTTGTCGGTCGAATCCACCAAGTATTAGGGGTGTTTAAAAAAATCAAAAATTGAACTGAACTGAACCGAACTGTATTTGAACTGAATTGATTTATAAAAATTGAGAACCGAACTGTTTTCAAATTGATTTTTTAAATCTAAAACTAAACCGAACCAGTTTTTAATTTAAAAAAAATTAGAACCGAATTTGTTTTTTTAGAAGTAATTAGAGGTAATTATGTAAAATTTGGGTTACAAACCAGTTCGATTCAAAAATAAACTGGTTCACCGGTTTATAAACCAATCCAGTTCAGTTTTTTTAACTAAAAATCAGTTCGGTTCAGTTTTCAAATGGTTCTAGTTCATAACTAAACTTTGTCTACCCCTACCAAATATAATATCTTATGGACATTCATTTCTAAAGTCAATACGAAAATATAAGGAGAGATAAAGTCCCTTTGTGTAAGCCCTCAAGAAGTAACGAAGGAATCAGACTTGTTACCATGCTAGTTGACACTTAAAGAAGCCAAAGAAATACAATGATTGATATTTTCTTCATCAAAGTTATAAATAAATATGATATATCATGATACTAACTGAATTTAAAATCTTTCATACATTTTAAAACTTTAATAGTGAAGATAATAAATACAGAATAAGTTTTTTTTTTTAACAAGAGATGTCATAAATCTCTTAAATAAATTATTATTGACGTATTGGTCTCAATCTCATTGTTTGTTTTATTTTTACATTTTTTCATTCAATTTTTTCCAATAATGAGCAAATGAGCAAAAAACACTATAGAACACTCTCGAGTTCGACTTTCTACACAATCTAATATGAGAGTCGTTGTTGAAAAAAGGAGAAGGAGGAACTAAGATGCAACAAAAGGTACAAGAGTATCAAGAGGATCATGTTCATCCTGAGTTTGAGCAGGCACTGCATCAAAATCATCCGTTTGATGATCACTTCCATCAAGAGGAGGAACAAGATCCTACGTTTGAGGATCACACACAGAAGGAGGAAAAGCATAATCACATGCATCAAGAGGAGAAACAACCAGATCTTGTGCCTCTATTTAATATAGAACCCTTGGATATTTTCGTCCTTAAGAACTATGAGCACCACATTGTAGCTAGAGATTGGAATGGACAGGTTAATAAATAATTTATTTTATTACATAGTATAGTATGTATAGGTTTAAGATATGTTTAGTAATATATTATATAGTATAGAGGATGTTATTTTAATTAATTAAATATTATAGTATAAAACATTATTAACTAACTAATAGTATAATTTATTGTGTGTTATTTTAATTAACAGAATAGACATGTAATGAAAGTTGTTTCAAATGACAAAAAATCAAGAAAAATTCATTCGTATTAGATATGTATTATCTATTGAGATAGACCAATAGATTACTATATTAGGGTTACATCATCTACAAAGATGTAGTTTTCAAATGATTGATGATAATCTTATTGTTGTTTTTGTTGAGAAATGGCACGCAGAGACTAGTTCATTTCACCTACCTTTTGGTGAATGACTATTCTTTTGACGATGTTAGGGATATGTTAGAAATACCATGTTATAGGAAATTATTCAAACCTCCAGCTAACGTGGGTAAAGATTTGGCAAATGTTGCTATTGCTGGGTTATTGAGAGTTGATGGGTAGAAGTTGTGAATGAGACTGGGGTCAATAGAGATGATTCCTATAGTTTTAAATAGTTAAAAGTTGTGTTTTTAAAAAAAATTCATGAAGGTCGACTTGACTAAATAGTGAGATCATACCTACTTCAATTCTATCGATATGTGGTTCGTCGCATATAAATTTGAAAGTTATTGGTATGTTCTTCTTATTTTGATCTCTCAAAGATGCCAAGATGTGGTTCAGTGCAACATGATACTTTGGCAGTTCGTCAACATGTTTTTTATCTTCTTCTTTTAAGCGTCCCACAAATGCATTATTCTCAAAAATAGTCACTAACTCATGGTTGTGAAGTCCACACATTAAACTAATAATTCATCTCTCGCCATTCTTCAGTGGTCTCGATCTAAGTTTAAAAGGACAACTACACATTTTAGTTGAAGCCATTGAGTTACCTTTATTTGACTTATATTTTCAATCTCTATGACAATCGAGAATTAATTTTGATTTTATTCTTCTCTTTCATGTCTCTATGTCAAAACGAGTAATAATAATAGTTAATCGATTTTTTCAACCTACCTTTTTTGCTCATGATATGATAGTTTCTCGTGAATAAAAAATTTGATCAGTTGTGAGTGTTTTATTCAAATTTATACATAATTGCAAATTTTCATCTCTACTTCAGGAAGAAAAAAAAAATTTAAAATAAATATACATACTGGAATTTTTAACAATATGAACTTTTCGGTATTGCTAAATGAAAAAGTACTGAAAATTTCAAAATTTAGAAAAATCCTATAAAATAAAATCAATTATCGGAAATTTTTAAAATGAATTTTTCAAGAAGTAATTAACTATAGAAAAATTCAAAAGAGAAATTTCTGATACACAAATTAACACAACAAAAAAATTTTATTTTTCAAAAACCTATAATCTTTTGACATGAAAAATTCAATTTCAAAAAAAATAAATTGCATACCATATTTCTTTTAAAATAAATTTTTGGTAATATTAATCTGTATATCGAAATTTTGGTGAAAAAATTTTACATACCAAAAATTATGGTGAAAGGGAAGTATGATTTTGAAGCAGTTTTTTACAATAAAATTAATTTTTTTTTATATTAAGAGTAAAAATTTAATTGGGAGGTACAAAATCTAATTTTTTAAATCACCTATGTAGTCCAAATAATGGGTCTCATCACAGAGACCATTTATCACACTAGTTAAGTGAATTTCTTGAATGCATCTTTGAAACCTATATCTAATGTAAATTTCAACTCAGCAGCACATTTGGCTAAGTCCGTCATGTCTATCCATTGTCTGTGCCATGCAGCTGCAGCCAGAACTACTCCATCACAGATTCATAGTCTCAAATGATCCATTTGAACCCATGTTTTCAACTAGAGTTGCTGAATCCACATTTATTTTGTAGTTGTTCTCTTGTGGCAGTTTCTAAAAGACTATTTTTCCGTTAACTCTACTTTTGTTTGAGCAGTTTTTTTCGCCGCTGATCTAGTTCCATTATTTTCTTTGTTCTATTGTCAACTTTTGTTAATAACACCTTCAATCGAATTCACAAATTTTAGTAGTGTTGTTAAACGAGTCTTTGAAAATGTTACGTTGTATACTTGATTCTGCATCAGCGCTAATTATCGGAAGGTATGGATCAAAAGCTTTTTTACAATAGTAATGTGCAAAGAATTACAAATGGAGTTTGAGCATGTATCAATCCATGTATAATGTCTGGACACTGTTTTTTATTCGTTGGAGTGTTCACAGAACATGAGATTAGCCATTGCGAGGCAAATGGGCTCCAATAAATATTACAAGTTTATAACAGTTGAAAGCCGCAAGGCTGTGAAATGCAAAAGCGAAAATGTTACTGTATACAACAAGAACCACATTTTAATCATTAATCAAATAACTGCTGCCAATCAGTAACAGTAGCTATCCTTCGCAAAAGCTACTACAGTTGCTTTGCGATGTTTGTGATTCTACATTAGTATTTCCTGATCAAAGCCAATCGCGCACAATCTTTTTTTTATCCCTAACTGAATCTTCTAATCACTTACAAGTTACTGATTCTACATAATCTACACGGTTCTTCCTTAGCTTGAAAAGGATGATGCACTATATATACTCTATTCTATTGGAACTATACACTACTAATACAACATTACATCACAAGTGCATCTCCCCCACTAAACAAGCTTACAAAGACTGAACACCTGTTCCATTTCAAGCCAAGAAATGCATATTATTGCAAAAAATATACCCAAACAGATATTTAGCCGCTGAAATTAGGCACTACCCGCCTCATCTGATGTACTTCCTGCTGGGCATATTCTGTCAACTTGAATTTCATCCTCACTAAACATGCTCTCTTCACTAGAATTGGAGAAAGGACCCACGTCTTCACCGGTTAGTGAGTCAGCTTTTTGTCTCCTCCTCACATCCTTTACAGCTCTTCCCTGAAGAGCCAGCCGCCTGCGCTTTCGAGCTTTACGCTTGCCTTTAGGGAACTCTTCTTTTTGCAACTCAAAGTTCTTCCCTTCGGTCTCTTTTGAAGTTTTTCCTTTGTCATACCCATTATCATCAGATTCTTCAGCATCCAGCTTACGCCTTTTCCTATTAGTATTTGTCTGAAATATTGATTCGTGTTCAGATTGAAAGCTTTGTAACCAGTAAATACAGTAGCAATGTAACAGAAAGTAGACAAAGATAAAAGCCGGCCATACTGCAAAGGAAGAGACCCACATATTTTCTTGAAGATAACAACAATTACTAGACCGAACCTACACCTGGTCAGTCTATGGGTCTTGGGGAACTATATATATGGTACCAGGGTAACCTAGACTAAAAGGTACTAAGTCCAATGATCTTGAATTAAAAGAGTCAAAAGATGTTTCAAATCCGAACTCATAGATAATAGGACTATAAAGATTAGATAGGTGTAGATATTTGTAATTAGTGAAAAAGGCATTCTAGTGCTACAAAGTTCCCACCCTCCATGCAGAGTCTAGGAAACGGTAGTATCCGTAATGAATCTAGTAGTCTAGTAAAGGCCATCTTAACTTGAATTTACAAGAAATCAATTCTACACCTCAATTAGTAAATTTTTGTAAACATTGACAAGATAAATGTAACTTCCTATTTTTACAGGGTCTAGATAAACTCCATGCTATACTTCCAGTCTCTTCTATAAGGGAGGACTGCATATTCTGTTTTTCTGTATTAATATCAATATTCAACTTATAAATACAAATTATCTTTTACCATTCAAGTAAAGGGCAGTATGTCAGAAAATCTTGTCTGCGATGATTTTAAATCCTTCAATTGAAAAAAAATAGGTCTTCAAATTGGTTGGTCGCAGAATCATACAAGCAGGTTACATGTGGCAGACAAATACAGTTTAAGGTCGTATTTCCGTTAGACCCCATTGGTCATTTCGTATAGTCAAACTTTATGATTAGAAGATAGACAAGAAATGACAAACAGAAATTTAAAAAATAGCGTAATTTCTTATGGGCAGAGAATGGTATAGTATGACCAACAAAGCAATAACTGGCTAAAGCCAAATGCTTTGTGGCAATCATAAAATCAAGCACAGAATTCTACAGCAAACTTGTTGGAATGATTTGGCTAGTCACAATTTAATTCTCCTTGAATTGTTGGGTTTTTTGAAAATGAAAACATATTACAATTCAAAAAACAATAGACAGTGGTAGTGTGATTATAAATTACATCTGCATACCTTTGGACCGCGGTCAACCAACCTAGCCCATTCATGTCGGTTCCTCAAACAATCAAGAACAGCCTGGGAGTGACTTGAGTATGCATATCGCTCTCCGTTATGTTTCCTCAAGTTGGGCCAGTGCTGTGACAATTAAAAACAAACAAACATGTACATGGACATCTTATTTCAACCATGGCAATAAAAAAACCAACATTTATTAAGAACCGTACCGGTAGCACAACATTACAGAGTTCCTCATATGTCATGCGCCTGCCCTTGCTCATTATATCATTGATTAAGCCTGCATTTGAATACATATGTATATAATAAGAAACTATCCACAAAGGGCCCAATATATAAGCACCAGTTCTTCTACTTCATATTTTGTATGAGAAAAAATATTATAAACTCGGGTATTTGGTGTTTGTTTTTATCCACCTACAAATTACAAGAACTGATTGTGTCCAAAATCCAAATCTAAGTGCACAAATGGCACAGCCTATTGGCTATACAAAATGTCATATAATCTATGTGGCAGTCGAGTTGTTTGAAACTGAACCCACAGCTTAAAGTTATTGCGTGAATTTTAAAGGCCATGAGATTCAGTAAATGTTTTTTTAAGGTTTCTATTTTATTAACCACAAGTGGTCATTCCTAAATGGTTTAAAAATAAAAACAAACACAAAAAGAGTACAGTCATTATCTCCCTGAAAGAAAGCTACCAGGTAAAGTGTGATGAACTGGCCTTCCAGCAGTTGCTGTATCATCATCAGATATGTTCCTTGGTGAGTTCTTCGTTGATAACAAACTACGATCCTCGCGAGGGGAAGGTGGACCACTGTTTGCAATGGCAGGAGTTGCGGAAAGACCATTACTTGTAATAGAATTTGAAGCTGTTACACATGCACGGCCTCCTTCTTCCTTGACAGAGGCATCTTCCACATGTGCAATGTCTTGTTTTCTCTGATCAGATGATGATTGACCCTTCTCCTTCTCTATCTTTTTAGTTTCATCTTCTGGTTCACGAGAACTGCAAAACCCATCTCTAGTTGCATCCTTGTACTTTCTTCGAGAAACCTGTGCATATTACTATGTAGTTAGTCACCACCATTAAAAAGATAAGTTGATAGTCAAAACATGCAAAAGTTCTAGAAATGGAGTTCATATGAAGCCATATATATCATTTTTAATCATTGGCACAAAATCCTACCAAATAGTTTTCCTTCGCTCCGACTGATGTTCGCTTCATTAGCGTGTTTGTAGCACTAGCAGAAGTCAATTGTGGCACGCTACCCGTGTTGCGTGCACGGGGTACCCGGGGTACACGGGGTGAACTATTCAGTTCTTGATGTAATAGCAAAGCTAGCTGCCAACAAATATAAGATAAATTAAGAGAAAAAGAAACAACAATAATCTATAAGAGAAACATTTTTGGAATTTAGTTAGAAAACGATAAGTCCAGCCCAGACCTCTTCATCACTCAGCATAGAAGAATTTGATGTTGGAGAAGGATTCAATGAAGGCATTTGGTTCTGGTTCAACTTAGAGGAAGGATGGGTATTTGTTTGATTAAGCTTTTCTACTTTCTGTGACACTGAAGATGAAATCTTATTCTGCACTTGTAAACCTTTTTGATGGTGCATCGATGTATTAGTCTCACTAGAAGCAAAAACACTTGCAGTCTGGTGAACCAGGGACGGTTTAGATGACGAACAATGAACAGAATCTCTTGCATCTGGATTTGACTGCTTTGAAACGGAATTTTGAGTACTCCTGACTGAATGCAATCCTTTTGAATTGGACTTCAACGAGGATTTTGACCGCTCTCTTACATACTTCCTTGGAATTTCATCCATTGCAGCATCATTTGGACAACTTTCATTCTTTACGTGAATGTTACGATCAGATTTAGCTCCATGCTTCGTAAACGGGTTAGCTATTTCAGTATCTTCAGATTTGAAGTCATGACTCAATGATTTGGTATTCACAGTTGATGAAGTTGGAGACGACTTTCCGACAGAAGCTGGCATTTTACTTGGCCGTGCAAGTGCTTCGGATTTTGATGGATTTTTAGCAGAATCCAAACAATCTTTTGTTTCTGAAAATCCCTTTTGTGTTTCCAAGGAACCTTCAGACCCCTCCGCTTCTTCTTTTCCATGACAAAATTTACCAGGTAATTCATTGATTTCATTGGTATGATTATCAGGGACTACTTCTGATGGTATGCCAACATCACTCACCTTATTTTCACATGAAGTAACACTGAGAACTGCAGCCTCATTCACTTCAATATTGGATGTGGGATCAGATGGCTTTCCATTGTTATTAAGATCACTGATAGGAGACGAATGAAAATTGGAGTGCTTAAGCTTATCATCGCTGTCTTCTCTCTTCACCTTAAATTTGCATTGTGCAGAGCTTGGTTGCTGGTTACGGTCAATATCTTGAGAAACTTGCTTATTCATAAGTTCTGGTGCAGAAACACTATGATCTTCTGTCTGAGGACTTGCAAGGCTTCTTACAACTGAAGTATCATCCGCATTATCAGCTTCCAAGCAATCTTCGTCCTTGTTTGTAGAAGCAAGAAATGTCATCACAATATAGTGTGAGACGAAGTCTAAAGGCATACAAGACAAGACAAAACATCCGTAAAGCTATGCATGACAAACCTAGTAAAAATCTTTATAATAGCTAGAAGTAAAAGTTAGCAAATAACCTGAAAGCTCCCAAGCTGAAACTTGAAGTATCTCATATTTAGGCATGACTACATACAAGCTCCAAGTTTCAAAAACGATGCATTGATGGAAGATCCTATTCTTGGGGGACGGGGGTTATGTTTGGATTGGTGGTATAGAGTAGAATGGAATTGAATAAGCTAGTTAAGTCTTATAAAAAATTGATGTTTTCCAATTCCATTCCATTCCACTCTATTCCATCCTATACCATCAATCCAGATATAGGATTATCATTTTAGCATGGTATTCGATAAACAAATAAGTTTCCTTAAATTTCATTTCTAATTCATTTACCAATCTTTTTCACATATCACTTGCTCCACAATTTCAGTCTTAACTACTCTCAAGCAGCACCAAAGGGGCAATGTATTGTCATCCTATTTTAAAAAACTTGAATTGTTATATTAAAACTGTAAATCTAGATTTAAAGCTAACCACTCATTTCTACAATTTGCTCAAATTACTTAAAATCCTAGTCACAAATCTTCATGCCTTGCAAACCCTATCGTAAACTATCTTAAAATTGCACTACCTTCTTTAAACTGTTAATCCAAATATAAGGAAACCACTCAGGAAATGCATACTACATCAAGCACAGACTTAACTGTAACTCCCAATATATCAAAAGTAATAGCCCTTCAGTTTATTATCGATTTATCATCTGATACTAAGCAAACTTTATCATGCACCACAGTCCATTCTGTTATAGTCAATTATCATCAGAGATAAAAGTGGTTGAACAGTTGATGCTATGTTATTACATACAGCCAATATTGATGCTACGTTATTAAATACAGAAAATAACTGCAGGCCGAATATTACTAATTGACACATGCTACACACAATATAGGATTTAATTTGTTAAATTTTGAATGTAGAAATGTGAGTAATACATACCTTCTTTTTAGCTGAGGCATTTTCAACATAATTATGCTTAAGAACTGATGTAACGGCGTCATCAGTCTTAGAAGATATCTCCAGAACTTTATGGTCAGTCTTCTCTTCTACTAAGATATCTCCAGCAGAAAGACTGCGTCTTGTCTTGTTAGGATATAAGGCTTCTGAAGACTCTTCAGTAGTTGTCAAGTTGTTATTTGACACTTCTATGATGGTGCCCACGGCAAAAGAATCATTAGAATTATGATCTCGAACCACTATGTCTTTTGCATTTTTATTCTTTATGGTCCGGATGTCATCCTTGAAAACCTTGGGACCTCTGTCTCCATAAAATGCCAAGTGTTTTGCATCACTCGTGGGTGTAAACGCTATAAATCAAAATGAGAGGAAAAAGAGATGGAGTCAGCAAGCACGCGTCGTGAAAGGCAAGATGTGTAATAACGCAGTAATGATGACGTTCACCCATAGGCACAATAAAACAAGATCAAATAAATTTCCAAAAAAAAATAAAACAAGATCAGTTAACTTTTTCATAGTAACTAGTAATAGTACTGGTAATAATAATAATTGTAAAAAGAGGAAATCACCAAGACAGATATCTCGATGGAGTTATGGCTTTCGAGGGAAAAATCAACCACTAATAGAAAGATAATTACATTACACATACTACCTAGCCATCAACATATTGACTTAATCAACCACATTTTGTAATTTTGTCGTTTTGTTAACTTAGTGTGAGAGTGTTCTAAGCCTAGTTTAGATTAAACTCTAACTTCTACTAGCTTCTCAACTAAAACTTGTTTATCAACAGAAAAGTGCTTGCGCGTTTAAATATCTGAAAACTTGTATGGAAAAAACCGTTGTTTTATAAAACTGATAATTATTAGGCGATTATTTAATATTTCTTTTTCTACAAGTGTTTCCCGAAAAGCTTGTCCGTAAATATTATCCAGGCCAACATTAACATTTCAGCAATTATCCAAATCAAGAACAGCAAATTAATAATACAACTATACAAGCACATAAAAGGGAAAACAGAAGCAAATCAAATCAAATAACCTGCTTTAGAAGAGTGTGAAGTTCTTCTTTTGGGATCTACATCCTCTCTATCAGAAGTCCTTCTCTTGGGATCTATCTCCTCTTTATCAGAAGTCCTCCTCTTGTGATCTACATCCTCTCTATCAGAAGTCCTCCTCTTGGGATCTACCTCCTCTCTATCAGAAGTCTTAACCCGCTTCTTCTTCCCACTCCGTTCTTTCGAGAGTTCGTCCTTCCTTCGCTTACTCGAATTAACAACAAAAGGCCTAAGCAAAGTCCTCTCTTTTTTAACCGCATTGTGGACGCGTGGCATACGATCGCCACCGAACTTACCGGTTCGAGTCTCCTTAAAATCCTTCTTAGCCTGGCTGGATCTCATATCAACCAAAGCAGCAACAGGGGATGTAGCTAAAACACTATTAGTCTCTTTCGAAAACGATAAAAGAACACCAGCCCCATTATCCTTATCCTTAATATCACTATCATTATCCTTATCTTCACTCTCATACCAAGAGGGAAATTCCCTATACTGAAAATTAAACTTCTTAGGAACATAACCAGTGCATTTCCATAACTGTGGACCGAAAATCGATGATACTGTTTTTCCTGCAAATAGAGAAGGATCACCACCGGGGATACCCTGAACATGAACCCTCTCTTCCATAGGTATATCAGTCCAAAGCTTAAAAGGACGACGAGAACAAGAAGCAACTTTGGACGAAAGAGAATTGCTTCTATTGTTGTTATTCTTTCTCTCCATTGAGATTGTCTTTGTGGGAAGCTCGACAAGCAATTGAGCAACTTCGGTTTCCTCGGTGTTGTTGTCGGTTCCGGCACGGTTGTTGTTCTTGTTCTTGCATTTATCGCAAGCGAACATGTCATCTCCTTTAACGTAGCGAGAACAGCGCGTGTGAACCCACACATCGCACTCGTCGCACTTGACCATCTCTTCGCCGTCGTCGAAGGTGACGCCGCAGATGCAGTCCACCGTCCATGAACCGTCGACCCATTCGTCCGGCGGAGGGTCGGAAGTTTGAGGGCGATTAGATCGCCCTTTCATTTTGGCGCCGCGATCTGTTTTGGAAGCTATTTCTTAAACCTAATTATGAGACCTAATTAGTTTCATTAAGAAATTGAGGGTTTGTGATATAGAATGGAAGAAAGTGTACCTGAGATGATGCTGAATGTTGTGGAAAGAGAGAGAGATAGTTGCGTCGAGTGTTGTGGTGGATAGGAAAACTTTCCGATGGCGTGTGTTGTTGTATATCCACGCTCGGAGATGGCGAAGCTGAAAACAGATGACTTTTTCGGGTTATTGGATTGGGCCTTGTTAGTACATATCAACAATATTGGGTCTTGGGTCTTGTGCTTGTTACATTCTATTTCTTCCGTGTGAGTTTCGTCAAAATACTAATATATTTGTTTTCTTCCATCACTTTCAATTAGACAATCTAAAACTATATTTCAGAATATACAAAAATAAATGAAGATTTTAATTTATGATCATGACTCAAAATCTACATTAAGTACCACAAATGTTGTCCGCAAAAGAGGTTTTTGAAAACCTCTCTGACTCTCTCTGACCATAAAGTGAACGATACATTGTTTATTTTAATAACATCGTGAATATCTCTTTAATAGATTATGATGTTTTTATTTATATATTTTGACCTCAATTTATTCTTTAGGTAAACTAAGGCTCAGGAAACTCTTCAAGGATATTTTTAACTTTTAATATTTTAAATTTTTTATTAAGGTGTATATTTAGTTTTGAAGTTAAGATGTCTCCAAATGCAATAAGTAGACTTGAAATTGTTAAATTTTGTTACATTATCAATTTCATTCTATTGAAAATATGAATATGTATTTCTATCTTGAAATTTATTTAACTAACAAGTCAATAATATATCTAAATTTAGTTAGATTTCACGGTCAAATTCTGATGAATCATTAATTTTATATTTCTTTTTTCGTAAATTTTATTTTGTTTCAATTTTTACAATATAAAACAGAAACATGTATAAAAAAAATTATTGCGAAGAGTTGATCATTTGCGGTCCTTCAAATGATCGTATCATCTCCTTTGACATTAAGACTTAATCACTTTAACTAAGTCATGAAGATTGATAGTTAATAGAAGGAATTCTGTTGAAAAAACTATGTCAACCAAACATATGTGGAGGCTTAAAGTAAATTTTCTAGATTTTAATTTGACATCACTAAATTAATATAATCTATGTCATATAATATTTCGTCTTCAATTAATTTAATATTATTGAGAAAATATTAAATTTAAAAAAATATATATTTTAATTTTAAAAATAATAAAATATGAGAAATTTTTATTAACTAAATTTTTCTTTTAGGAATTTTGATTAAATAAAAAGTTTATTTTTCATAAAAACTTAAAATAGTTGCTTTAATAGTTTTACACTTGGGATAAACTTTAGTGGTCTTACATGGGAAGACTTCAACCAAATGATAAGTTAAAATTCCAAAACTTTTGTTCAACAATCTTGTCACTATTGGACGTGTTTAAGTAACTTGATTTTTGTTGTTATCTATTATTTTTTATCGGCATTCATTTGAAAGGTTCTAAATAACAATTAAGACTTCAATTTCTATAATCCATAGCTTAAACTTTATCATTTTGAACAATTAAATAAGATGAAAAATTCATTTGACGTGTTTTTAAATTTCAACACAAACTTAAAAATTTAGATTTTCTACGATATTTTGTCCAAAATATTGTTTATTTATTTTACATGCACATTAGTGTTATCTAAGCTGGGAAAGTGTTGGCTTATTCAAATAATAATACAGTTTCTTTTTTTTATTTATAATTATCCTCGTTCCAATGTGTTAATACGTATATTATTCAAATTGAAAATACAGAAAAGGCCAATGTTAATAAGTTTTCCTTCCTATATAGCAAAATGACTCATGTATAATAATATAATACTTTACAATGAATCAGAGTTATTGTCCGTTGTGGGCTGTTAGCGATGGGCTAATATAGGATTAGATATTTGTTTTGAATGTAAAATATTTGGCTTACCAAATTGCTCAAAATAGTGTTTATCACGTGATATTTGACTATAAGTACTTTTTATTTAAAAAAATTGTACGTGCTTTCTTTTTCAAATACTGTCAAATTTATTTTAAAATTATGTTATCTATTATTTATTAATAACAATGATTATGAACTAATTTACTTTTAAAGTATCTTTTTAAAATAAATTTATAGGTTTTTTTACACTTCAATTTCTCCGTGTTATTTTTTAAACAACAATTCAATAGAAACAATTGGAGTATACAATTGATATATGAGAGAAATCTTTGTTATTAACATTAGTTAAATTTAATATTTTTTATATTTTTTAAATTAAAATATAAATAATTATAATATATTACATTTGTTCATAATTAGAAATACAAAGAATTATTCTTAAATATAAACTCTTTCAATTTATTAAATACAATTATTATTATTTTTCAAACACAACCTACCTGATACTGCTATTTTATCTTAGAATAGGAAAAAGTCATTTGAATACATCAATATTTCTATACAAAGTGAACACACTAATTACACTTCCAACTTTTTTTAATAAAAGCGGATTTTGCAATAAAAACTTGTATTTAAAGACAAAGGTAATATTAATTACGATTTATCACTATACGTGGAACAAATATTTGTTATTAAATATATTATTACAATTAATATTTTTTAATATCGTTATTATAAAAATAAAAACAATTATAATATATTATTATCAATTATTTTAAAGTAACAGTGACTATCATCAATAACAATCGTTTCACTTTTAAATTTTTGTCATTATTACATGAGAAATCATTTTTTATTTTCAATTGTGGTCATATAGTATGCTTTCATTTTTGCAATCATATTTAAAAACACAATTTTAACGGCTATGCACACATTTATCTATGTCAAGTAAAGTTAATGCACCATAACAGTTATTAATTATTCATAAAATAAACATGTATAATTGCAGATCGGTCAAGACTTAAGCACACGAAAGAACATTTTTTTTTTTAAAGTATTATTTTACTTATCAAATGATTTAAAATAAGTTAAAAACATTAATTTTATTTTATTGGACAATGTATTTTTATCTTTATCTTTACTGTAGACAGACAACGTGGGTCAATTTTGATATGCTTTTATACGAAGTAATCCATTATCTTCAATAAGAGTAGTTGGATTTTTGAAATAATTGATGTTGCATTTTTAATGAGTTTCCATCCCTCTCTTTTCGCCTCTTGGAGCTCGATTTGCATCAATGATAATAATGTTGAAAAAATTGAAGTTACTTTAACATGGTTTGCATAATATGGTGATTAGCAAACAATATAATGGTTTTAGGAAAATTGTACATGTGAGTAGAGCCGTCAAAAAAGCCTCCAATTACAAGGCCTCCTTACTTTTTTTGTTATATTATTAGGCCTCTATCAAAATAATCTTTTAAGGGCCCTTTAATTTCGGCCTATTATTTCATGGGGCCTAAGGGAAGGGGCTCTAGGGGCCCATAGGCCCCAATATTTTGTTAATTTTAAGATTTTGTTCTTGAAAAACAATTTATTAAAAAAAATAAAAATCAGAAACTTTTAACGAAAATAAATGGGAAATTTTTTATTGAAAAAAAATCGAACATTTTTTATCCAAAAAAAGTCGGACATTTTTTATCGAAAAAAATTTGAAATTTTTTATCGAAAAAAAATCGAACATTTTTTATCCAAAAAAAGTCGAACATTTTTTATCGAAAAAAATCGGACATTTTTTATCGAAAAAAAAATCGAAAACTTTTATCGAAAAAAAATCAGAAATTCTTTATCGAAAAAAGTCAGAAATTTTTTATCGGAAAATTTTATAGAAAAAAAAAAAATTATCGGTGAAAAAATTGAAAAACTTTATTTCTCAAAAAAGAAAATCGATTCTTTTTTTTTAAAAAGTGGGCCTATGGACCTCCTAAGCCCACAAATTTTTAGGGGCCTTGTTTTTAGGAGCCTTTGAAATTATTAATTTTTTTGGCCCCTTCAAAATATGGACTGGGGCCAATAATTAGGGGGTTTGTCAAATTGACAGCTCTACATAGCACGCTGAGGACGTGCGAAACAAGTGCTTGTACACTTTATTTGGTGTATGAAATGTGAAATTAGCTATTTTTATATCTTATTTCTAAAATACTCAATTATAGGTGGAACAAGAGTTGTACTCCACTTTAGTTAAATCTGACGTAATATTTTCATATCAATTACCATCTTGTTTTTAAACACAAAAAATATATTAAAAAAATATTTGTTTTTTTTATTGATTGGTATTAAATAATACAATTAACAAAAGTTTAGCGAAACTACAAATGGGGTTGTTAAGGATCTAGACAAGAAAGTCTTTAGGAAGAGAAATAAAAGTTTAAAGATATAGTTTTTGCATAATGAAAAAAAAAAAATTGATTTTGTGAAGTTCTCTGATTTCTCTCGTTATACTAGTGACTTTAAATTTGTTTCATTTGATTTAGTTAAACATAAACGAATATTAGATTCAAAAAATTGGTAGGTTATGCACAAATCTTCTATCGCTCTACTCCAAAAACTTGGTGCAGTACTTTCTACACAACCAAGTTCTTCTTTATGTTGCGAGACGAATTAGAGTACATACTCTTTAATTTATTATTTGAAGATGAATTAAATTGATCTCATAAGAGATGAAAATTTGATTTATGTGCATTTCAATCTCTTCCTAATGTCTATTATTTGAAGATGAATGAAAATGATCTCGTAAGAGATGAAAGTTTGTTTTATGTGTATTTCAATCTCCTTCTAATGTATATGAATCACAAAGGATTTAAAAAGGTAAGTTATGCTTTTTATTGTATCTAAATGAATCGTACTTATAAGTTATGCTTTTTATAGATATTGGTATTTGAGAAGAAGAAATCAAATGCATTAGCATAAGAGTATAATTTTTTTTTTTAATTGTCGGTTATTGCATAGAACCAAAATTTGTTTCGAGTTTTTTAAATGATGCTTTTGTTGACATCCTAACACAATGTTAAAATATGTTAAGATCTAAACTAAAATGATAACTTTTTTTTTGATAGATTGTGATTATTATAAGCATATATTAACGAAGAATGGTGAATATCTTGTTATTTGCCGATGTTTTAAAAACTGGACTCAAGGTTGAAATGACGAGACCTCCGAATCATGGTTCAGTTGATTCAGCCGGTTAAACCATAGTCAAACCATTCAATAAATAAATAATAAAATATATAGAGATATCTAAAACTTCATGACTTAAAATCCATAAAATTTATAACAAATACTCTGTATCTATGAAAAATATATTAAAATCCACAACAAAGTCTTTATAATATAAATTAGGCTAAATTACATATGTGGTCCCTTAACTTAATTTCAGGTAACGTATGAGTCCTTTATCTTTTTTTTCCCCGACTTGGTCCTTTATTTTAATTTTAAGTGACAATTTGATATTTTATGTTTTAAAATTTCAATAATGTTATCCTTTTTTATACAAAAATTCAAAAAAAAATTCAAACAAAACTCATAAATTTAATTATATTCTTCAATATAATACAAATTTCATCAAATCCGTAACACAAATCTTTAAATAAACTCATATTTTCATACTTTATTTTATATTGTTAGAAATAAAAGACTAAATCGGGAGAAAAAAAAAAGATAAAGGACTAACTGAAATTAAGGGACCACAGATGATATTTAGCCTATAAATTAAAACATCAAGTCTCATAAGGACCAACTGATCAACACGAAAGCCTTGCTGATTAAGTGGAATAAGAGTTTGAGTGAAATAAAAGTTTTTTTTTTGTTAAAGTTAAACTTAAAAAAAAGATTGTTTTTTAATTTAAAAACCATTTTTTTCATAAATAACAAAATTGGGTGTTTTAAAAAAATTCAAATTTGATTAAGTGACTCAACTGATCTAACTTAATTTTTAATTACTAACGATTTTTTAGACTTACTAAACCAATTATATAATCGATTTCCGATCAAACCAACTAATTCGATTTTTAAAACATTATTATTTACAAGTATTCTAGATGTATTTAATATTTGTTAACGTTTTTGGACCACATGTATCACAGATTTGAAAAATTTAATGAATATGTCCATTTGTATTTGTACTGTATCACATATGTATCTCTACTATG
The DNA here is from genome assembly GCF_000331145.2 of Cicer arietinum. NCBI lineage: Eukaryota > Viridiplantae > Streptophyta > Magnoliopsida > Fabales > Fabaceae > Cicer > Cicer arietinum. The sequence goes on from NC_021163.2 coordinate 4,055,408, forward strand.
TGGTCAAGATAAAATGTATCATTTTTCGTTTATTAATGATCAAGGTATTAATGAAAATTAAAAAACAATTTTTTTGGTTGAGAAAATAAAAATCAAACACATTTCATTGCATATAATTGAAAATACACAACTAAGAATTCGATGAATGGCATTGCAATAGAGATAAAATCTCTTTCAAGAGCGTGAAATGATTTGAAGTTCTTTAACAATGGTGTATGTCATGATCTATTTATTTTAGTCATGTACAATTATTAACTACTTGTTAACAATTTATCTAAAAAATTACATTTCTTATTCTAGTCAAGAGATAGTTCACTTGATAGATTGTGACAATTCTCGTACTTCTTACTACACCTAGTGCACTAATGGATATACAGCAAGATTTTATAGTTATTAGAGGAGAAAGAATAATAAATAAATAAAATAAAAGGATGAAAGAAATAAAATTAAAAGAGATAAAGATTTGTAAAAAATACTACACACACTCTTTGGAGCAGAGGATCCACATCCACTTCAAAGCACATGTATTTAAGTTAGTTTTGTGTAATCTATACTACTCTACTTATGTTGACATTATATTGAACAATGGACGAGGTCTTCCAAAATATTATCTATGAGTTGGATTCTTGACCGATTTTTGCAACATCAATGTCCATAAAAGTGACCTCATTAAATCCTAAGACACCATTGGCCACGATAGAACACTACTTCAATTCCAACCAAACTTCATGGTTCAATTTATTAAGAGACAAACCAACACAACAACTTATATGCTTACTATGGTAGCCACTCTTTAACTTTGATTTAATTAGCTCCTTTTATACCCACATATTATTGATATTGAAATGGATTGTAAAAAAAAAGTTGTCTCCCCAAAATGTTGCTATTTTTTATATGCTTGATATATTAATAAAGATAATAAGATACAAATATTTGATTGATATACACTATCTTTCTAAAAATGTTTTTATTTTATTTTTTTGATATTATCAATTAAGCATAAATATTAAATAATTAAAAATAATTAACTTTAACCACAACTATTTTTAAATTGACCAATGAAAACGATTGTAATTTATAGAGCACAGAAAATTAATATGAAGTAGAAAATATCATATAAACAATGAATTGAAATGATTTGTGTTCTTAAATAGCAAATCATGCTAATAAAAGAAATTAAAAAAATTATCACACTAGTAGAAAACTTCTATATTGGTCAAAATAAAAGTAGAAGCTGGTGAAATATATAAGACTGGGAGAAAAGAGGCAGTTGAAAAGACGGTAAAGGTTATTCAAGTCTGATGAGATCGTAACGTTAAGTGCATTTCATTACACATTACAATTTCCCCATTTTCCCTGCAATCTAGGGTTCTTCGAATATACTCTTTTCATTTTTAGCCTTTGCATTTTTTCTTTTTATTTACTTGATTTTTCTTGTCACTGTTTGTGTCGTTGGATCTCTTTAATTAAGGTACGTATCGTGTTTCACACTTCTTCTTTTTGTTTTCTTCTTTCGCTTTTATATTTGAACTTGATGTTCGATTTAACTGTGTGATTTATGATTTGAGTATTCACATCTTGCTAATCTTGATGATTTAGGTCTTTAATTAATTCGAGATCTTCATTGTGGTTTCTTTCGATAAATTTCGTCATGACAATGGCTGATTCGAATTTTCCGATTGACAATGGGGCGAGTTGCATACCGATTTCACCGGAGGAAGAAAAACGGATCGTGGCTGAGTTGATTAAGAAATCGGAGCTTAATTTGAAAGAAGGGAACTTATACTTCGTTATTTCCAATAGGTCTTAATCTTATCTGAATCTCTTTGTATTTTTTTAATATAATTTTATCGATTATATGATATGTTATGCATGCATGATGAATTTGGGTATTATTATTGTGTGAAAAACTATCTGAATCTTTTTGTGGACTTTTTGATATAGTCAATTGTTTTGCTTCTCTTTCTTGTGGTATAAATGGATCCATGTGTTATGAGCAGACAGATAGACATGTATATATATGGATATTCTATTACTTGCGCTGTTTGCTTCGATATGTTCTTTTTCGCTACGTCCCTTAAGACGGTTAGTGTTCTTTTTCGCTAAGTCCCTTAAGACGGCTAGTATAGCCCTTTTTAAAATCTTATTAGGGAGTTGCTTTATTGTCCATAACGATAATGTTACTTTACCTGAGGTGAGTTGTCGATCATTTGTCGTTTTCCGGTTTTGTCATAAAATGTTTGATGATTATTGACAATAAATGCTTGGTAACTGACATTGTGTACCGGCCCTTTTTTCTAGAACGATGGGTACTATAATAATCGCCGTATGATTATAATTATTGTAATCTTTCACATAATAGTTCATGGTGTGGCTGGCATAGCATTGCATTGAATGTTTGGCTGCGAAAGAAGCGGCATCATGTCGCATTTTTATAGAGCAACGAAGGCAGCCTGAATTGCAGGGAAACGGTGAACTAATTGCGGCTGATATGGTTAACAAAAAATTGAATCCTTGCCTTTCTTCTTTTTGTTCATTAGCCCTTAAGTTTCTAAATGATTTTTGACATGTTTCTCCATCGGAATGGAGTTACGGGTTGAGACCCTTCATTCTTGATTCTTCCAAACATGACGTACTAGGTTGCAAACATCTTCTTTCATATCTCATCTCTGGCAGGCCGAGCATCATAATTATCAATCTTAGACAGCAACATTGAGTGTCTGCCTGGCCTAAAAAACCTTTTAGCATGATGTATGAGAGCGACACACATCTTCCTCGTCATACAGCACAGAAGTCTGACTTCCACCTCAAATGCAGCTTCTTCTTGACAAATTGCAACCGGAGTTTGCCATGTATTGAAGGTTATATTAGAGACTAAATAATTAAAAATAATTTGTACTGGTCACAAGAAAAAAAACCAAAATTAAAAGATTTTTAACAATAAATAATTATGTCCCTAGCCTGAACAGTCATTATCGATTTAGAAGCAATGAGAACATAGGAATGGAGTCAAAATTGCTGGAAAGTAAAAAACAGAACAATTAGTTATAAATTAGAAGAATGTGAACTGTGAAGTGTGAAGATAGAAGTACAGGCATAGAAAAAAAGAACGCACACACTCAAAAAAGAAATGGACACCAAGCTCTGATGCATGAACATAGACCATACAAAGAACTGAGATCTGTGAGCAAAGGGTCAGTGGATAGAAAATGTTGGGGGTTGGCCAGAGAAGATCCTGGGGAGCAGTGAATCGCTGGGATCAAACAACCTAGTTCTAGACAGAGGTATTTTTTTCTGCGTGGATGATCGAGGAAGAAGGATTTCAAACCTACCATGTTTCTGAAGCAAAATACATCATGAGAAATCATGAGTCTGTAAAACAACTCGGAAATCCAGGGCAAATGTTGATTTTTACCCCCTTTTTACCATAACAGCCTCAATGATTGTACTTTTGTGCTTTAGTGACTACAATATTGAACAAGATGGCAAATGCAGCTCAAAAGTACAATGGAAATGAGCACCTGTAGCGGTCTTCTATCACGTGATGTGGCAGCACCGCAGTGTCTCTTTTGCCAGCCCCTGAACCTCTTTTGAGTCTCTTATTTCTTCTGGTTTCTGTTCATATTTCTTACTCACAGGTCTGCCCTTTGTTTTTTCTGTAATTTCTTCCACGATTCCATCTCATGTTTCTTTTTACCATGATACACTGAGACACATCTTCTGTGGCTCTATCCGTGCTCTGTTTTGTCTCTCTCAAAGAGAGGGCAGAAATATTAGTGATGATATATCTTTCATTTTGGGTATATATATATGTATAGATTTATTTCAGACATTTACCCTTGTGTTGTAAATTACCCCCTTTATATTTGGTATAGCAGCCATATTGTAATCTGCAATCCTACTATATCGTTTTCTGGGTCAGCCACTTTGCTATGTGCCATTGTCAACTATGATCCTCTGCAAAGTTGCACAAATGTTTTCATATCTGTGCCTCTTTGTATTACATTCTGATCCTGCAATAAATCACAGCGACCTTCAACTATGGTTATATGGGCTCTCATTTGTTTGTGTTTAAGGGAAAATCACTTTTTTACTTTCAGAATATGTCTAAATTGTCAAAAGCCTATCAAAATGCGGCTTATATTGAATTACATTTTATATTTTATATGTTGCCAGCCATTTTTAATGAATACTTTTTTTTTTGCCCTCCATGCAGATGGTTTTCAAAGTGGCAGCGATATGTTGGGCATAGTGTTGGAATGCTATCCACTGACCAGCAATCTTCTGATGGTCAGCATGCCGACACTGGTCACTCAGAGATCATTCATAGACCTGGTCCAATTGATAATTCTGATATTATTTCAAACCAAAGTAATTGTGACGGGAATGATTTAGATATTCGCCAAACGTTGGAAGAGGAGAAAGACTATGTTTTAGTTCCTCAAGAAGTATGGGAAAGGCTGTTGGAATGGTAAGCTTATTATTCTCAACACGTGTCTTGCTTTTTGGTCTGGAGATAATTAATATTCCTGTGGTTTGTAGTTTTAAATAATACTATCAAGAGTCAAATAAGCACATATTATCTTTTGATTCTGTAATTATATTTTGAAAAAGTGCCACAAAACCATCTGTTAACACATTTAGTTAAGAATGCAGTTGGATATTTTTCATAAAGAAGTGACACAGATTTAGTTCTACAAATTATGTTTCAGGAATCAACCTTCTTATTGGTCATTTGAACTTTGTTTGTAACATAATGAAACAAGAGTCTGAAACATGTTTAAATTTATTATATAATTATTTCCGTTGAGTCCATTTCAGTAGTCTGTTATTTTGTGATGTCTAGAAAAAGTTACATGTTTCAGGGAAATTTTTCTTGAACCTTTTGCTTGGCTAGGATTAATATTTGAAACGTGAAGGTAGGTTATGTATGGATTAGAGAAACCGTGGTTATCAAATTGAGATTCAAATTGTGAGTCGAAGACTTATTTTCTGAATCGTGCCAAATCGTATTATGAATAGTAAGATAATTTACCAACAAAATAAGATATTTTTAAGTAAAAAAAGTTACACGGAAAAATTGTAAGTTGATATATCATATACGAACCTCAAAATATTTCAAGATTCTAGTCATAAATCAAACAGCATAAGAAAAGTGGCTACCTATACAAAATTTACGGTAAAAAGTGGTTGACTACACTACATTGAAGTAGTGCTTCGTTAGAATGAATCAGGATTCATGATTATAAATTTGAATTGAAGATGTGATTCATGTCCAAAATAGATTCACTCTAGAAATTTGTATTGATTGGGTTCAATTTTGTACAGAATTGATATACGTTATGCATGTATTGTAAGATATTGATAACCATGGTCGAAATGTCTTGAAATTTGGGCAGTGGAAAAACTGAATTAATTCAAAATTTCGCTGGACCCTAAAATGCTCTATATGGATATTTGTAGGGTGAGTGTGAACTGATTTTTGTCTCACAATTGTCTAGGTACAAAGGTGGACCAGCATTGCCAAGGAAGTTGATTTCTCAGGGTGTTGGACATAAGCAGTACAGTATTGAGGTGTACCCACTTAGTCTAAAGGTGACTGATGCGAGAGACAACAGTGTCTCGATTGTAAAATTGAGCAAAAAGGTACCTATTAATTTCTTTTCAGGCTATTCTGTTTTAGTTAGGTTTGCAGTAATTCTAATGCTTAGAAAAGGGTGTTGGTGGTGTTATGCAGTATGCACTGTATGGTTGGCGTTTGATATGGTAATAATAAATTATTTTACGATTTAGTTTGTGTAAATGGTAGTAATTTAATATTTTGATATTACTACACTATGTTATAAAAGTAGCAAGTTTTATATTCTGTATGTTCATACAAGGTCATCAATTCATCAAGATTCATATTTTTCTTGGAATAAGTTGTATGAAATATATGTTTTCATGTTTATTCAATGAATACCTAATTACCCTTAAAATTGTAAATTGAATTTTGAAACTGGAAATAGAACATATAATTAAATAATAATATCTACATGCATATTGGCATCTTTATACATTATGCGCTTGTCAATCTGCATTCTCTATATTCTCATCTGATTTTATTTAGAATGGAGAAAGAAAAATAATAGTCGAAATCTCTACGAGAACTTTGGGGTTAGGTAATTTGTTGTATTATTAAAGGCTATATCTAATATACTGAATTGAAATAAAATATGACAATATTACTTTTGCGTAGAGGGTGTGGCTTCATGCGAGGTAACGTTGTTTGCCTTGCGACTTCATAGTCATGGGGTATGACTGCAATAATTTAATCCTGCTGGATAATCATAATGTTGGAAGTCTTGCTGTATTGCTATGTTCTTTTATTTTTTTCTGAACTTGCTTACAAGTTAATGTGTGCCTACATCTAGTTTTAAATAATTCTCTTTTAGCACAAAATATTAAATTTGAGAAGTTTTGAATTTTAAATGCCTACATGCTAAGTATAGCGTGTTTTTATTAAATTTGAGAAGTTTTGAATTTTAAATGCCTACATGCTAAGTATAGCGTGTTTTTATTTTTCAGGATCATCCATATATATCATAAACACCAAAAAGAATGTCATATTATATCATCTAGATATATAAGATTAAGGTCAATTGACTTTGGCATTAAAGAACATCAATTTTACACCATTTGACATAATTTTTTTTACATGATTAGTTTCTTACAAAATTGATCGTTGGAATTGAAGTGCCCCCTTTATGTAAATTATGCAAATAGGTTTCATCCAAGTCAGAGTGGGCTTGTTGTTCACTGGCATATCTCATAGTATTATGTCAATTGTATTTTCTAGCATAATAAATTTTACTTGATTAAATTCATATTTAATTTCAGTTTTTCTGATATTTGGCATGAAAGTTCAGCATGATAACTACTTCAATTTTTTGGATGGTGTAGATTGTAAACTTCACACCAGTGCCTTTATTTATATATAATGCTTCTGGAATCTTCAAATGACATATAAGTCATTTATTCACTTGGCATGAAATGACATAAATTATATCAAATTATCATCAGGATTTTCTCTTATAAATTTGTTATTATAAGTCATTTATTCAATGCCATTAATTTTTTTCCAAGAAGATTGCAAATATCGGAATTTTACTCCTTTTTTTATTTATTTATCTGGAATAGAATATCACCAAATTTGGTTATAACATGATATGATTTTATCATTTGATATGTGAGACGAACCATTTGTCTGATTTTTGTTTTTTTATTCCTGTAATGCATTTTAGGCTACTGTAAGTGAACTCTATGAGCTGGTGTGCAAAGTTAAAGGAGTACAACAGAACGAGGTGGTATTCTATTTTATGTTTTTTTTCTTCATTTGTTGTAAATCTCACACTCCTAATTCAGTTATTTTGCATTTTGTTGGGTTTAAATTATATTAGGCCTGTATTTGGGATTACTTCAATTTGAGCAAACAGTCATTGCTGACGGCTTCAAACCAGACATTGGAGGATACAAACTTTACAATGGGCCAAGATGTGAGTAACTTTGAATCATATAGATTTTTTTGATTGATTGATTTGAAGCTGGTAATAGAAGTACTAAGCTTTGATGGGACCCTTGAGCTTACAAAGTGGATATTTTGAAGCACTGTAAAAATGCTTTTCCATTAGAAGGGAGTTTATGTCCAATATATGGTGATGTGAGTGTCTTTAAGTTGAGCGCGGTGCTGAGTATTCTTATAGTATTATTTTTATTTATGTGTAGCTACTATGATATCCAAACTTTTTGCTTAGTATTGGCTCTTCCAATGATGTTTGACGCCCCTAATTTATCTCATGCTCACAGATTCTTCTAGAAATTTCAGTCCGTACAGATCAGTCTTCTCAATCTGGTGTGCATTCAATGGGAAATGAATTAGCATTGGTACCATTAGAACCTCCAAGATCATCTGTGTCAATTGCAGGGGGACCTACCTTATCAAATGGTCACTCAACTGGGTCTGGTTTTAATTTGTATCAGGGAAGTTCTGAAAGTTCATCATTGACTAATATGGATGATAAATGTGACGTGTATAGAGGTGAAAGAGGTGGTTTAGCTGGACTGCAGAACTTGGGGAATACCTGCTTTATGAATAGCGCTATTCAATGTTTAGTCCACACTCCACCTCTTGTTGAATTTTTCTTACAAGATTATACCGATGAGATCAACATGGACAATCCTTTAGGAATGCGTGTATGTGACCATTTCCATTGGATTTTATTTTTTTCTCGGTGTTCTCTGGTGTATAAGTTATGGTGTACCACAATGGCTTTACTTTGAAGGCAGTTTAAATTAAATTCGACGTTTTAACATTTCTCTGATCTGCAGGGTGAGTTAGCACTTGCATTTGGTGACTTGTTGAGGAAACTCTGGTCCTCTGGGCGAACTGCTATTGCACCACGTGCGTTCAAGGGAAAACTGGCCCGTTTTGCTCCACAATTCAGTGGTTATAACCAGCATGATTCTCAAGTTAGTTTCTGGCTCTATGCAAAATTTCCATTTTTTATTTATGGCAATGCAGTGAAGTAAATAAACCCAAGTTCTGTTATTATTTATTACAAAAATTTTCTGTTATATAAAATGTCTTCTGTTCACTATTCATGGTTTCTTGAAGTTATGTGGAACCATCATTGTGCCTTCAGTTGGCTAGCATTTTCACTCATATATAATTAATTAGGAACAAATGCATGCAATTTAATTTTTATATCGAATTACACTTTGGGCTAATGAAATTATGTTTGGGGTTCCTGAACTATAGTTCTTTTTTGTTATTCTTCCCCCCTATTTAAATGGTCTAAAAGTAGTTGTAACTGGTAATTCTTTGTTAAAGATTGGCTGCTGAAAGGTACTATCTCTGACTTGACATTTTCTTTAGTTTTCTAGAACTCCGATAAAGGACCATGCATTTTTCAGGGATTCAAACTGTATATTAACATTATTTTAGTTTGGTTCCAGTTTTGTAGCAACAGGAGCTTTAAAAATCAGCATTCACTTCATTCTGTCATTTTCCTATTACACAGTATAGACATTTTATACCATGAAGCATAGGGTTTCTTTCATAACATTTTCACTATTGTTGGTTCTGGTGATTAACATTTCTATTTTATAAAATAATTGCTACGTTGTGCCATGTGGTTTTTGTTTTAGACTAGGAGATCACAATCATGGTTTTTGTTTTATCGACATTTTGTAGGTTTATTTATTGGACTCATAAGTTGTCTGTTAACAGTATATTATACCTGTATGGCCCTTGTTTATCAGTTGTGATCTTGATGTGAATGTTTTGTGGTATATGTCTTTGTTTGTTGAAGTTGATATGTTAATTGTGGTATTAAGAACTAAAGTCCAAATTATGTGTCTTTTTTTCCTTTTCCCTGCCCTAAGAACTAAAATCCAAATGGTGGTGACAAATTTACTCCTGAAAATCTTGTTCATCAACCTTTGTTGTAGTTTTGTTTTCTCTGGCTTTCCTTCTGAGTTAGCCCTATATTGCGTTATGTATATGTCTTAGTTTACCAAAGGACTGGAGAATTGGATACCTTTTTCTTAACTTGCATTTGTAGATATAACAATCCTACCTTTTTCTTGACTGTTGCTTGAATTTCTTCCTTGACAACTTATTGTTTTAAAATTGACCTTTCCTACTAGTTTTTTAGAGATATTGAACTACTTTTGTTGTGTGTGCTGAGTAGTGAATTACTTCTTTTAGGAATTGCTTGCCTTTTTATTGGATGGATTGCATGAAGATTTGAATCGTGTGAAACAAAAGCCTTACATTGAAATGAAGGACTCGGATGGTAGGCCAGATGAGGAAGTCGCATATGAATGTTGGAAAAATCATATGGCTCGGAATGATTCGTTGATTGTTGATGAATGCCAGGTGACTACTTATATATTTGTTCCTGTTTCGCAGTCACATATTACATGAAATCCTGTTTATCTTCCGTCGGTATGCTGAGTAGGTACATGATTTGTCAAGTTTTCTTCTCATCTCAATAAGCCTTCGTGTTTTCTATCAAGCCTTCGTGATTTCTATCAATTCTTGATCTTGGGTTTCCATTAAAGCTTGACAAGATAGAATTTCAATTTAAATACATATTCGTCATCTTTACTAAGCATTCTGATTTTTTTTTTTCAATAAATGCTCAGGGTCAATACAAATCAACACTGGTTTGTCCTGAATGTGGCAAAATTTCAATCACTTTCGATCCCTTCATGTACTTATCATTACCACTTCCTTCCACTGTCACCCGTACAATGACTGTTACTGTCTTTTATTGTGATGGGAGCGGTCTTCCCATGCCGTACACCGTGACAGTGCTGAAGAATGGTTGCTGTAGAGATCTTTGCCAAGCATTGGGTACTGCATGCTGCTTGAAGAGCGATGAAATGCTTTTGCTTGCTGAGGCAAGTGCTTCTCAGAAAAGTTAGATCCACTATTGGCTTTCCTACTTGACTTTGATTTCATTTCATTGTTAATGTTTTATATTGTCTATCTGTCAGGTTTATGAGCATAAGATTTATCGATATCTTGACATTCCGTTGGAACCACTGAATTCAATAAAGGATGATGAACATATTGTGGCCTATCGACTCAAGAATGTAGCCAAGAAAACAAAACTAGAAATATTGCACCGATGTCTGGATAAGTAAGCATACCTCTTTTGGTGTGTTAAGATATTCTCTTTACTGCAAAAGACACAAAGCTCTGTTGAATCATGGTTCCTGTATATGGTAGTTTTTATTGCCTAAGTGACATTAGTGAATTTTGGGTTAAAAAGTTATTGATAAATTTATTCTGAAGGTTCCTTTTAACTCAGTATTTCTCTTGGTTACTTGAATTCTGTTCTAAATTGTAATAATAAACTTCATGGTGCATTGTTTTAGAACATTATAATGCTTCAATCTTTCAATTACTGATCAATTTGATGTATCAATTATCTTGATGTTAACTGGACAGTGTGAAAGGTGGAGACCGGAAGATCTTTGGAACTCCCCTGGTTACTTATTTGGTTGAAGATCCTCATTATGGAGCCAACATTGAGACATATGTACATAGAATGTTGGCACCTTTAAGAAAAGCACATTCTTCAACCAAGTCTCATGAAGGGAAGGAAAATGGTTTCATCTCAGCTGGTAGTGATGAGGAATCAAGCACCTCTAATTCTCAAAGTGAACCGAGGGACCTGACACTTGGCACCCGAGAACAAGAGGGGACATCCTGCGGGGAGTCATCTTTCCAACTTGTTTTAACTAACGAAAACTGTTTAAGCTGTGAGCCCATTGAGAAGGCATATGTGATAAAACCCGGTGCAGCTATAAGGGTATTTCTTGACTGGAGTGACAAAGAATATGAATTATATGATGCCAGCTATCTGAGGGATCTTCCCGAAGTCCATAAAACTGGATTCACTGTGAAGAAAACCCGGCAAGAAGCAATTTCTTTGTTTTCATGCTTAGAAGCATTCTTGACCGAAGAACCTCTAGGACCAGATGACATGTGGTAAGATTGCTTTGATGTTTTTGAAATGGATTTCATAGTAGACTACCATGTACACTTTGGGAAATATTGTTGCTTTAATCATTTTCTTTTTTTAAAATTAATTAGGTATTGCCCTCGATGCAAGGAACACAGACAAGCTACCAAGAAATTAGACTTATGGAAATTGCCAGAGATTCTGGTTTTCCACTTAAAACGATTCTCATATAGCAGATACTTGAAAAACAAACTTGACACCTTTGTGAACTTTCCCATTCACAATCTTGATTTGACCAAGTATGTGAAAACTAAGGATGGACAATCCTATGTGTATAACCTTTATGCCATCAGCAACCATTATGGAGGTCTAGGTGGTGGGCATTACACTGCATATGCTAAGGTAAGTTCATAACATGCACGGCAATGATGAACCGATAATATTTGATTCTTCATGCTATATGTGTTCGGTCATCCCAAGTCTTGACTTTGTAATTTGTGAGTTCCTTGTGCTGCGTGTGATGCTTCTGTTTATAACTTTATGTTATTTGTTCTGTGCAGTTGATTGATGAGAATAAGTGGTACCATTTTGATGACAGTCATGTAAGCCCTGTTAATGAAGCTGAAATTAAATCTTCAGCTGCATATGTGTTATTTTATCAGAGAGTTGGGAGTAAAGGCCAGATGGAAGGAGAGACGTCTCAGGTTCCTTCAGGTTCGTGTAGAAAATGATGGGTCATTTGTTGTTTGATGCTAGGATCATTTGCTGAAGTACAATTCGGTGGTCAAGTCCTGGAAAGCCATCTCCTTTGCAGTGCAAATCAGCAAAATAGGAAGACTGTTTCAACAGCTATTTATAAAAAAATGTTATAGGTGAGGCTATAGAAAACCTTTTTCATTGGGAGAATCGGTCGACGTTATTATCTAAATGGATATCATTTTTTGATAGAGAAATTTTGGCAGCCTAGAACTTGGTTAGGTACTTCTATTATTTCATTTTATCAGAGGCTAAATAGATCATCATGAATTCATCATCATTGCCGTTACAGTTTTATGTACCATAATGTGCTAATAGGGCAATCAATGCTTTTGTTTGTGAAAGAATATGTACTCATCTTCCATTATGTTGTTAGGATTCTATGTCCCAATTACATGAAATGTATGGAAGAGATGATGATAAACAGGTTGTCATTTATATATTTTTAAAAATAATGGCACATTACCCTATCTCTCTATTATCTTTCTCATTCATCTGTGGACTGGTGTATCACTCAACACAGGCATGATTTGGCTGCATCCCAATTTTGAGTATTTTCATATTTTTGTATGGTATAATTCAAATGCAGCCAATGCACCATTTTGTTTTTGAATCAAAACATTGTCTCCAGCATCATGTCCGGGTTTTCTGAATTTGCTTAGGAACCCCAGTCTACTATCTCCCGTTAGCTTATGTTGCTCTGTACTTTTCCGTATGGTTCTTATCATTTTCTGCTGCACGTGTCTCTATTAAGCTTTGGTAAGTCTCGGTCGTTCCCCTGAAATTTGTGACCTGTTTTCCTTAGGCAACAATGTCAACAATGTCGTTTTGGAATTTTACCAAGAGTGTTCTTGAGCACAAACGGTTTAGTCAAAGTTTGAGCATATAGAAATAACGATAATCCGTAGAAAATTTGTGAGGGAAAATGGAAATAGAGAAAATGATAGAAACTAGCTTAGATTAAGAAATTATATGAAGAGAAAAAATGTAAAACTTTCTATGATGGGCTGATGGAAAAATTATTAGCAAGGAAATAATATTTGATATAATGCATTTATAGTCTTGTAAACATCCTCCATCGACTCCCCGTTTTCTCAATTTCCACTTATCATCATTAGACAGATGCTCTTTCCCACAAATCTCACGTTATCACCGAATATCACAATTTAGTAGTAAAAAATTTCGACTCATTAGTGAAAAATAAGATAAATGAGTCAACCAAATACTTCAATCAATTTGCATGTTTTACATATTTTAAATAAACATTAGGACTATCAATATTATATTTCTGTTTTGACTTGTTAAATAATATTTCACGGTTAATAACTTTTTCTTGGACTCGGTCATCCAAAATTTTATATTCTATCCAAATTGAGTTCCATATTTATCGTCTGCTTACCCCTTAATACTCAAGTGTTATCTTTTTTCTTATTTAAGCCATTGAAATAATTGAACTGTTTGCTGTTGAATAATCATGTTAAAAGAGTTATCGTTTTGAACACCTGTTTGTTTTCGAAATTAATATTGATATTATTATAAGGTGCATGTATGTGATAGTCGTGGGGAATGGAGTTTGTTTTGCGAGTGAAAATTGAACGCAACAAATGTGAACAAGCGTAGCACATTATTATTATGAATGAATAATAATATCTCAAAATGAGAACCAATAAAATGGGATCTAATTCTATAATAATACATAAATAAATGAACTGGCAGGGCAGGGCACAAGGGTCTTGATGTCCACAACAAACTACCTTTCCTTCCTAGACCGGTAAGCGATATTATAAAGAGAAGATAAATGCATTCTCCCTGCAAAAGGAAAACATAGATAAAAAAAGGTTAACTTTCTTTTTGCTATTGCTGCCAACTAGCATGTGCAAGCCAACAATAAAGTGTCGGTTTCCCAACGTATAGTAGTACCTTTTACAGATGTCATATTAACTTATTATTTTTCACTATGGTGATATTAATATTCCAAAACTACCTTTGTATATGATGATATAAGTCTTCCATGATGCCCAACTTTTATCTATCATTAGATTGAGTAGTTCTATTGCATCTAATGGTGAACTATCCGCACAGTATGTTTTCTTGTTTCCTTTAGAAAACTTTCTCTGTGCATGTGCAAATGTGCAATGGCTACCATAAAACATACAAACATGAAATCGGCGCGGAACAACAACAAATTGTACCAATATCAACGTGACTGTCACTATTGTTGATTTTAAAGGAGACATCGCCATTCCCTTTTTTTCACTCAGCCAAAAAACGGAAACACCCATTTTCCGAAAGAGTGCCACAACAATTGTGATAGATCAAAGAGATTAAATGAAAGCAAGAAGCAGAAAATGTAAAAAATTAAATGTATCTAATCAATTAATCGTCAATAATTTCTATCTTGACCATCCATTAATTTTAAGCCCCAAATTGCAAGGTTTATGTTTTTTGTACATATCAAGGCTTCAAAATTTATCAAAGGTGATGTTGGAGTTTATGGTTGCTGTTTGGGACAGTGGTGGAGCAGTTACAAGAGGAGGAGACAGTGGTGGTTTTATGGCGCCGTCGAGTTCTATGGTGCTGCTGCGTTGAACAAAGATTTAGAGAAGAGACGGGTTGAGGTCGTAGACAGGCAGACAAAGGGGGAGAAGGAGGCAGTGGCGTGGTAATGGGTTTTGCAGGTATAACAACGGGCACAATGTGATTGTGGTTGCAATTGGATGCTCGTAAGTTCTGTGGAGGTGAAGAGACATTTTCTAGTGCATAATGCTTATGATATATCTGATTAGATAGAATCATCTATCGGTAGAGATATGATATAAAAATGTTGTGCACTATGGACAACCTAATTGGCTATTGTTAAAATGTTTTTATATTCAACAGCTTGTGTATGGGAGCCTTCCCCTCCAAAACTATGCTGCAAGATTGTCACTCATAACTCAATCTTTTTGTTCTAAAAAATAATCATAATTTGTGTATCTATTTTTCTTTGGAAAACTTTTTAGCTGCTTGCAATAATTGAATTTGTGTATTCATCAATTATTGATTCAATTATTGCAACCAGCTAACCTTGTATGAAGAAAAATTGATGTAATATGCTATAAGAAAGTAACGTAGAGACTTACTAAGATAGTATAGGCAAGCCATGAGAGAAAGTGTAATTTTTGGATCAAAATAATGATATCTATAGATAAAATGAGACAATGGTGACGTTTCATATTTGCCATTTGACAAGGGCTAAAATAATTCCAATAGCAAAGGACAAGCAAAGTGAAAAACAAAGTAAATAGATTTTACCTTTACTCCTTTTTCATTATGCCTTTACTCTTCTTCTCTCAATGACCATGATGCCCTAGTGTCTTCTTTGGAGACATTTTTTAAAGTGAAAATCCTCAAAACTTCAAAATCATCAATAACGGCAGCAGAAAGGATAAAGAAAGCCCAAGGAAACAATATCTCTCCTGAGTCAAAGAAAACTATCCATCAACGTTGTATTACAGTCACATCTTGTCCAAACCAAAGCTCCCAAATGGTTAAATTACTTACATGATTTTTTTGTTATTAAGTACTAACATTATTGACGCATTAGTTTTTATCAAAGAAGATTTTGATCATTATTATCAACCCCTTAAAACATAAAAATAGGCCCAATAAATAAATAAATAAAACGATACAAAATTGGGAATTATAATATTACTAATGTATATCAATCGTTTTTTTATGCAAATGTATATCAATCTAAAAGAAAATATATTTTTTTTCAAGATTTAAAACCTTGACATAAACAAATGGTTCCAACAGTACATTTAATTTAATGCGGTAGAATCTCTAAACTAGAACTAGAATTATAAACCCCATCAAATTCATAAGACGGAAAATGAAACCCCATCAATTTGGAAAGTGATGCCTTTAATTGAAAATGGAATCCTATACAGTTTTCTGCTGATTGTCAACAAGAAAAATTAATTTTCTGGTCCCACGTGAAATTAACAGCACAACTAAGTTCAGTCTATGGTTAATGAATATAACAGGATACTGCATTCATAAATCATCATTTGAACACAATTAATGTGAGATTTTCAAATATGCATATATCAATTAATTAATTAATTAATTAATTAATCATCTGAATTGTATTCAATTTACATGATTCAAAGTCATAGTTAACTGTGTTAGTGTTCTGAGAGATATTAATGAATTATGACACCTTATACTGATCAACACAACTTTATAACTATGACTTGCTCTCAATAAATATATAATTACTAATTGATCAACTATTTGAACTATGATAATAATGATAATAATAATAATAAGTGTTACTAACCAACGAAGTAGCTGAGGAAATGGACAAATAACCGGTGGATGAGGTCGGCGGATGAGGCGGCGCCCCCGAGCTAGTATCATTATTAACAGCATCATTTGAAGGAGGACTCGAAGAAGAAGAAGAAGAGGACGAAGAAGACAAAGAGAATCCAAGATTATAAGCAGGTGTACCATCAGGTTTAAACAATCCATAATTTCTTTCGGAAGTTGGTCCAGGTTTCATATTCTCATTAAAAAGGGCAAAAACGTAAATATTCAAATCAGAATTAGGTCTCAACGGCGTTCCTTTCTTACTACTAATCATCTTCACAACATTCCCGTTATACTTCCTCGCATTCTCAACCGTCGCACCCACTTCATCTTCGTCCCCTTTCGAAGGCCAACCGGTTTCCGATATATGTACCGGCAATTTCCCGTAACCTAATGAGCCAAGAGCCGAGTAAACCGCGTCGATCTGCGCGAACAGCATGTTGTCGTAGTGAAGGTTTGTAGACGGATCCACCATCCCTTCGTTCGGTTGAAACAGAACGTAATCCAACGGTATCTGTTCACAATAACATTCTAATTTTTTATTTTTATTTAAGATTTTAAATTACATCTTTTCATCACACAATAGTAGCTTATATTTCAATTTTTTACTAAAGTATTCGAAAGATTTGATAAAATTTATTCTCTATTTTAAGATGTATCATCATTTTAATTTTTGAAATCAAATTGCATATTTCATAAGCTTTCATAATAGAAAGTTACTCGAAAATTATTTTGAAGACTAATGCATTTTTATCAAGACAAAGACCAAAATAATAATAATAATTTGCATTTTGAATTTGAATGATTAATATAATAGTTTTCACTTAATCGAGATAAATAAACGTTTAGAATTAAAAATGTTAAATAAAAAGAGAAAATTCGATGAGTACCTGTTTGGGATTATCTTTATAAGCGAAGTAAGGATAAGCGTTGATTAAAAAAGGAGATCCAGTTTTGGCTTGGAAAGTGAGGATCGAAGCTAGGCACGGAGCTAGGTCAGGACGGAAGGTTCCAGAAGAAGGAGGATAAGATGTTTGTAGAATAGCCAAGGAGTGAGTTGTGGTAACAGTTATTTGTTTATGGAGTCCAAGGTTAATAAGTGCGGTGTGAACACTTTGCATAGCTGGAAGAAGATTCGAAGTGAGTGAAGTGTCGTTGAATGTAAGAACTTCATTTCCTACGAAAATGGAGGTTATGTTTGTGGATGGGAGATAGGGTTGGAGATTTGTTTTGATCCATGTTTGTGCTTTGTTTGTGTCTTTCATTTTCGAGAGGTACTCGTTTCCTAATCCAACCATGAATTCGATTCCTGTGTTTGCGAATGCTTTTAGAACCTTTGGATCTGCGTCGTAGAGTTTTACTTTTGTTGCTCCGATGCATTTTATTAGGGATACTACGTTTTCTGGTGATGGTAGGTTGTTTGCAATTTGACCGTAGTTTATTCCTATTGATTCAGATTTCGTTGCGAGTCCTGCATAGAAAGTACAAACGACGCCGTTTTCAATTATATATGTTAATTAACATGCTTGAGAGTAGTGGTAGCAATAGTTAGTTACTTACCGGTGATGAAAATGATAATGATGATGAAGGTGCAACTGTGAAGCTGGAATCTAGAATTATCCATGGATCTAAGAAAGGTGAAATTAGGAATGTGAATGAATGGATGGAGATTGGGTTGTGTGATGTTGAATGATTAATTAATGAAATGGGAAATATCTTGACTCCACTTCACACTCCACTTGAGTTGAGTTAAAGGAGACAGACATAGAAATAGAGAGAGAAGAAGGAGAGATAATATTTTGGTTCATTATTGGTAGAATTTTGTTAGGTACTAATACTAAAATCAAGTATAAATTTTATTTAAATAAATAACATAACTTTCAATTATTAGAAATTAAATATTATATCCAATAAAACTCAGTTATTTTAGAAATTTAGAGGGGAAAATGGTAATGGTTAGTTTTAGGGGTAAAAAGACATTCACTCGATTCTTACCAGTGTCATTAAAAAGATGTAAATATATATTTTCTTTAAATGTTTAATGAATTTTAAAGTATTTGTTATTCTAGACCCATAAATTTCATTGATAAAAAAAAATTAGAGAGAAAAATAATAAAAAAAGAAAAAGAGATTCCCCAGAAAAAGAATGGAAAACAAGACACGCGGAAAGAAAGCCGGAAAGATTGCCATACTTATAAACAAGACATTCGAATGAGATGCTTTGTTACTGAAGGAAGCCTCCTATCCTACTACTAATATTCTAACATTTGCTTTTTCCATAGTCCAAAAGAAAGAAACTATATAATTTTTTAAATAAAAGAGAGGAATAAAGGAAATGAAAGGATGGAAGGAAGGGAAGAAGAACATGCGATAATGCCCATTGGTCTTGATTGTTTGTGTAACTACGTGAGAGGTGAGAAACTGAGAATTGGCTAAATTGTTCATAAATTGTAAGTGTCATAAGTTTTTTAGGCTTACCTCTTTAGACTATGTTTGGAATAATCCATTTTTACAGTGACCCTTCACTTTTAACATAAAGCTACTACATATAGTTTTACTTTTACCGCGCGTGAAACTCTGCTGAATGTATTACCAAACACATGCTTAGTCTAATATGATTATTTCTTTTTCACGATAGGAAATCAATGCATATCATTATTAATCAAATTACTATTACAAAAGGGAAACATCATAAAAAGAGCGTTGACAAGTTATGGCCACCGTTTCCTTTGTAAGGGAATGAGCTAAATTATTGGTTTGATGTCCAAACTCAGAAATGAAGACTAAGAGTAATTTTAAATATGACATTAGAATAACTATTTTCTATGAAATCTGGATATTTTAAAAATAGCGACATATCCGTATCAGTACATATATGATATTGATACTTCACATATATTTGTATATATGTAACCTAGAAGTATTAGAATTATTATTTTTATTTTACAAAAATTAATTTATTTGATCATTTTGGAGTACTTTACAGATATTTGCGGCAAAGAAATAAAAATGGCGAGACACATTTTCTGAGAGATGTAAATGATCTAGATTAAGATGTCGTTACTACTTTTGAATTGAAAAAGTTATTGTTCGATGAAAAAGACTTATGGATGAGACAATTGAAAATGTTTTTAAATTGTTAGTTATTGAATTAAACTAATACTTATTTAAATTCTTTTAACGATATTTTTGTTGAAATACTAACACATGAATTAAAATATATTATACAAATTATGATAATTATAATTATATATTTACGAAGAATGGTCATTCAATTTTTCCTTATAAATATTTTATAATAAATATTTTGCAAACATATCAAAGCCATATTGTAT
This sequence comes from Cicer arietinum, assembly GCF_000331145.2. Lineage (NCBI taxonomy): Eukaryota > Viridiplantae > Streptophyta > Magnoliopsida > Fabales > Fabaceae > Cicer > Cicer arietinum. The sequence goes on from NC_021163.2 coordinate 4,075,368, forward strand.
CTTAAATTTTAAAAATTTCACATACTTATATATCCAACACTCACACTCGTACTTCGTAATTGGACTTCATAGCTGGATTCTGGATTCTCTCTCACAATGAATGGAGTTCAGGAGACCTATGATTCAAATAGGCAACACTATGATTCAAATATGTTAGTCTAGATTCTTGCGTGTAACTTTGGTTTGCATTTAGTCAGGTTTAAACTTTAGGAATGGTGTTTATCTTCAAAACTTCTCTTTTTTTTCTGATCAGTATCTTAAAAAACTTCAAGAGTAAATAAAGTGCGTGACTAATGCCAATAACATAAACACAAAAACATGACATGCTCCTTCATATAATTATGAAGTCCAAGACTAGATGCCATATGAACAACATGGAATAGGCCTTTATTCACTTAGAACTGCATTTTAACTTCCTATAACATTAACATATGTTCTTCAAATTTCATTGATTGCTTACAGGATCTTATTTCAAACAAACCTTACGTTAGTTTTAGCTATATATATACGTTGCTTGAAAAGGACCTTCAACTATGCTCCATTATAGAACAATTAGGTCCCTTCCTTAGAACCCATTCGCCTATTACGATCTTCAAGCTTGCGATACGATTTTGATCATGACCATATATATAAAATGACAATATCTTTGGTGATGCTCAAGGAGCTGCCACATTTTCCTTTCCAAAAGGAGCAATCTCCTCTCCATCGATTCCAGGTACGTTGCCTGTGACTTCTAGGCTCAACAGCGCCTTCTCCCATAGTTTGGCCGGTCGCTGTATCAGAAATCACATTAATGATTAACTGAACTGCATTTCCCTCCATCAATATTCATGCTTCTAGAGGTGTAAACATCTATTGTAGTGTGTTGTGAGAAAAATAAATAAAAGTTTCATAAAGTAACAGCATGATTACCTTCCATGAAAACTCTTGGGCCATGCAGTTCTGGATTATCTCTTTCATCTCTGGGGTACCGTAGGTTCGAAGGGCTCTTTTTACGGTATTTGCTAACTTATTTACATCATCGGGATCAAGAGTATCACACTACAGAACAATCCCAGTTATAATCTTTTGGTTTCACAAATCTATCAGAATTAGAACCAAAAAAAATCCTTATCTTCTTACCTGTGCGCTGAATGGTCCGGCGTGGAATCCAGTATAACCTTCTTTCACAGTGTCAACGAGGCCGCCAGTTGAGGAAACTATTGGCACCTGTTTCGAGCATTTTATTATGTTCAAACAATAAAAGTATTGTCATGGTCGAACATTGAGATCAAGATATGTAGTTAGGGAATTACATATTTGACACAGATACATGATTAAAAAAAGTCATATCAAGATCAGACGACTCACTTTATGACTTTGGTAAATCAGGTCGTTCGATTTTGATCGAACAATCGTGATTGCATGAATGTAGGAAATCCAAATCTAAAATGGAGGGATAAAAAGGCACATAATAAACTCTACCGTTCCATATGGCATGGCATGCAACTGAACTAGACCACATGGCTCAAATCTACTTGGGATCACTATAAAGTCAGCTCCAGCAATAATTTTGTGAGCCAAGGGGCTGTTGAATTTTGTTATCCCTATTGCCTTGTCAGGATACATTACCTCCAGCTGCTCAATTGGCTTCTCCATGATCTTTTTGCCTGTTCCCTGAAGTAAAAAGAATATAAATCATTAGCATAGCTTTGTTTAGGTAACAGTATCATACAAATGCTCATGTACAAGTTATTTTTATAACTAAACATAAAATCAAATCAAATTGTTTTCATATAAGTTATTAACTGTTTTTATAAGCATTGCATTGATAGCTTATGGAAATATGCTAAAACTTATGGACATTTAGTCAATCCAAACAGGTCTAAAAAATATCGAATGAAGACACTTACAAGAACTATTATCTGAACATTCTGGTCAATGAACTTTGCGATAGCTTCAACGAGAATATCCGAACCTTTCTGCTCTTCTAGCCTGCCAATGAACCCTATCAATGGGATACTCCTGTCAACAGGCAACCCAATCTCTGCTTGAAGAGCTTCTTTCAACAGAGATTTTGCTTGGGTGACCTAAAAATGACAGTTTTAATGAGCATCAGTTAGTTTCGATGGTCCATGTCAATGAGGAATTCAATCCATGTTAAACAAAGAAGGCGCAACTTACGGTTGTTGCATCATAATGTAAGCCTATGTATCTATCAGTTTGCGGACTCCACTCTCGATGATCCATGCCATTCACGATACCAGTGATACCAGTTGAACGAATGATATTGTCCAACTCCACACCTCTGTCCTCTCCGGAAATAAGTTCCTTGGCATAATGTGGACTTACAGTGAACACTCGGTCGGATTCTAATATTCCAGCCTTCATCCAATTGAGTTTCCTTCCTTTCACAGGCTTATCATACCTAAAAAAGAAACAAAAGAAAAACATATATGGTTGGCAACAGTAAGTAAAGTGAATGAACAAAAGATCGATGGTCTAATGCGATTTTTAGAAGGATAACCGTATCATACCCATCAAAGAAGTCGAGAGAGCTTCTGAACTCATTAGGTAAATTGAGAAGGGAAAACTCTGAGAAGGCATGTCTACCCTGGTAGGCTATGTTATGAATACAAAAGGCTACCTGCCATGATTACCAAGAATGTCAGCCTCACTATAATGAAAAAGCGAGATATGCTAAACGAGTTTGACTAAATCACGGTAACTCTTTGATTCATCATGATTTTGACATTTTCACTGCAAATCTAAGCATGCACTAAATAGATTTTGTACACCACAAAAGTAAACAAATCCTCACCTTTGCATTGTTGTAAATCCCCCTAGGCTTGTACATTGACTTCAAGTAGCATGGAAGAAGAGCCGTGTGCCAATCATTGGCTACGAAGATTACATCTTCGCCTGTGAGAAGACATAAAAAGCTTGTAAACTTAGGTTGATGTTCATTCTCAAATAAATATTTAAGATCAAGAAATTAAAAAAACCAGCAGAGAGCCACACCATATGGTCCTGAGAAATATTTGCTGCTGTTTAAGTTCAAAACCCTTGGTGCCTCAAGTGCAGCCTAAAAGTTGTTAAGCACATTAATAATGATCATATCAAGGAATTCAACAATGTCCTCAAATACATGTCTCAAGACTTCTACAAAGATTAATAGAGGGTAAAGTAGTATTTATAGGTAGAAAATAGAAAGCAAAAAAGGTACCTGGCACAACAAACTGAATCTAAGTTGGTTATCTTTATAATCAATACCAGTTTTAGGGCCATAGAGTTTTGAACCGGTTTTCCCCCACACCTTTGAGATTCAAAATGCCAAAAAATAAAGTCAGTTTAACAGTCTCAGCATATCCGATCCTATAAACATTCCATTGATTGATGAAAACTAATAAAAGCATAGAAATACAACCTTCTCAAGGAAAAAAGGGTGATCCACGAAAACACGATCAACTCCTCTCTTGTAGCAGTGAAAGAAACGCACAGTTTCTATTCTATCTCCAACTTTGATCTACCAACAACAACCAAAAATTGAAATCATTAACAAGGGATAATTAATTCCTACTACTCCCAAGATTTATACATAAAAATAGAAAATCATATACCTCCACCGTGACATTAGTATCCCATGCATCCTTGTATTGATCATAACGTGGTGACACAGTCATAACACGGTGTCCATTTCCCTAAACAAATTAATTATCACAAAATATAAAGTTAAAAAAATAATGTCAATCTATAGCAAAAAACTTCATATTGAAAGTGAATCTCGTGTCCGTTGTTGAATCAGATACAATAGAGATGTAAGAGTGTTTCAAAGAGTAATACGATAGTTTAGCCCACATTAACACATAATTATATTTAGTGCATTACAGTGAGTTTGTGAGAAACAGGGTGTTTGTTTGATAATTGAAACTTACGGCCAAAACAGGTGGAAGTCCTCCAAGAACATCACCAAGTCCTCCAGTTTTACTCCAAGGTCCAACTTCAGCTCCAACAAACACCAAGTTCATTCCACACACTATTTTCCCCAAACAGTTTTTTTCACTCCTCTTGTTAGAACAAGTATTGGTAGCACGTGCGGTTCGCACGTGAAGCTTATTTAGAGGTCTCAAACCAACATAAGTAAATGCTTGGTTATTAAGAGTTATATTCTGAGGCAAATTCAGTTTAGGATCTGTTGTTCTTCCTCCCTGTTGATAATTGAGGCACGCGCTTCTCGACACTACACAAGAACCCGTCACAGTTGCCATTTTTATGTCAAAAAAACTCCTTCTGCATATATCAAACCAAAATTAAAATTACTTACTTACTTAGTAGAATAATACTAGTAGTACTTAATTAATTAAGTAGAGAGTGACGTGGCGGTAAAATGAGTTAGTTAGTTAGTTATTAGAGATAGTGATAATGAGACACACCGGTGAGAGAAGAGAAGAGTGGGCGGCAGCGGAAGATGAAATGAAATGAAGTGAAATAGGTTTTAGTGCGCAGCTGGTAACATTGATCATAGAGAGTGGCATTTTGTAGTAGTAGTGGGAGAAGAGAAGAGTGCCACCCACGCAATGGTGTTTGCTACATTTCGACACATGGCAAAACAAGCACAAATGTCACCAAACCTTCAAATTATAAATATTACTCAAAACTAATTTTAAATTTTATAAATTGACAACTGTACATGTAAAATTATTAAATAATAATATTTATATTTAAATTTTTATTCTCAAATATTATAATATGATATATTGATTGAATATTTGATTATTTATGTTGATTTCAAGTCGTTGTCATTAGAATGTATATTAAGTTTTTTATAAAATTTTAATTTTTTAATTAATTAATTTGTAATTAATACATAATTATAATTATTTATAAATTTATTTTTTGAAGTGATATAATTTTATAGATAAATTTGTTATTTGAAAGATAATATTGAGATGGAATCAATATGAATAAACTATATATTTAATTATAATGTCTCATCAAAATATCTAATAACAAAAATTGTAGATGAACTAATGGAGTTTTGATTGCAATTGTCATAGAAAAATAAACTCTCAATCAATTTTTAGAAAAATAATTAAACCAAAAAGAATTTGAGTGAGATGCATATTATGATTATTGAAGTTAAACGTGAAATTATCTTAGTCTATCTTAGTCTAAATCATAAAATTATATTAAAATTTATTATGATTATTGAAATTAAATGTGAATATCTTTTAATCTAGATCATTAAATTAAATAAAAATTTATTATTTTCTTCTTTATTTGATCAATAATAAAACTCATTATAAAATTTTAAAAATCTATAACTAAAAATGATTGAAATGAGATTATAACTAAAAATAATTTGACATTATAACATTTAAAAACATAAAAAATTATCTAATTTGGTTTTTTTTTTTAAATGAAAGAATCAATCTGATATATTCATGTAACATATAGGATACATTTTACAAAACATTTTTAATCGTGGGTCCTACTAAAAACTTTATTTTCTTTCTTTTTTTCATACAAACTAAATTATAGAAATATCTTGAAGTTTGAGTTTTCTTTCCACCTGTCTTTCAATCTAACCAAACCACACAGTAAATATCCTTTGATACATCTTTTAGTTTGTTTATTTAATAATTTAAACATTATTTTTTATAGATTGTTAAGAAAAAGTTGTTCTTTAACTATTTTATGTTGTGAATATTTAAAAAAATATATAAATATTTATAAAAAATAACTTTTTAGAAGCTACTACAGATAATTTTATATATAAATTATTTTTTAGGTTCTCATGCAAAAAAAAAACTGTATCAAACAGAAGAAATTTTTTAAAAAGGATTATTTCTTTCAAAGAGAGTTAGTTTTTAGATTGAAAAAATAAATTAGCTAAATGAACCATTGAGAGGCCGTTCAATAGTTATTTGAATTGAAACAACCAACTGCCTATATTTCATTTCACTCACTAGCATTCTCTGTTTTTGCCACTATTCAATTCAGTCACCAAATTTTTCAATAAATAAAATATTATATATATATATATATATATATATATATGTGTGTGTGTGGGGGACTTCCTTGCTTGGCTTGTTGTGTGTACCTTGAAACACATAAATTTTTAGTTTCGAATTTCATGAGTCGTCAGATGAAAGACAGAAAGGACGAGCAAATGCCTCATGATCCGTTTCAATCATCGTTCAGATTTATCCACAACCAAACATAACCACAGGGAGGGTCCACTACTCGGAAACCGAATAACAGACACCTGGGAAAGGTCCACATGAATGTCTTTTCTTATGCTTGAACGGCTGGGAAGGGTTTTCCCTTATTTATAGCATTTTTCATTGCGATGATTTTGAAAAATAAATAATTTTACGTTCTTAGATCATGCTAACATGATTATTCACAAATTTAATAACAGGACTTACACTTAACAGGTTTAATCTAAAAATCATTACAGAATAACTTTTAAAAAATTATATTGATATTCTTAATATTTTACAGTCCATTAAATATTTATCTTTGATGGACATAATTTATAAAAACATAATCGTTTTTTCCGCTATTTGTATTAAAAAATTTATCAATTTTTAAAGGCTTCAGAATTGATTTTAGCATATTTAAAAATTATTGATTTATTAATGGTTAGTTTGTAATTTGAAATTAGAGTTTTAAATTTTAAAAACTTGATTTTGTGTTTTATGCCACTAATAACTGTAAAAAGGTTAAAGACTAATTGAGAAACAAAGGAACACTAAAAAAAACATTTTTAAAAAGAATTATTTCAATAGTAAATCCTTTTTAAACATAGTTTGGCCAAAACACCTAATTTATCAATTGTCTAACCATATAACAATATTCACTTTTTCACATAACATTCAAATAAGTTAATATAAAAGCAAATGTGTTTGATAATAAAAAAACTTTGGGAGGTGCTTATTTGTGTGTTGTATTTTTACGTTTATGGATTAATATTTATTACTTATTTTATGAGTGTTTATATAAAAAAAAATCATTTGTGTGAATGGGAATAAAATAATTATCTCAAAAATAAAATTGTGATTTTACATATAATTTTGAGGAAATAATTATATGTAAGATTTCCTCATAAAATGTGCATCTCAAATTGGTCCATCTATTTTTTAACATATTATGCCAATTAATTTCTATATGTTTCAAATTTTACACATTAGTCTAGTTATTTTTTAAATTTTGCAAATTGGTCCTATTTTTTCAAAACGAATGTGTAGCCATTCTTAAATTTTTTCAAAAATACCTCTAATTATTCAAAATTTGCAGTTTGAGCCGACTATTTTTTATAATTTATGAATCAGTCTCTATAGTTTTAAATTTTGCAAATTAATCGTTCAATATTTTTAGAAAAAATAAATTTGATCCAAAACTTTTAGATATCTCATTTTAACATATACTTCCACTCTAAAACTTTTAAATTTACAAAAATAACACAACAAAATAAACTTTTAAATTTACAAAAATAACACAACAAAATTTAAGAATGAAGGATTATAATTACTTTATCGAAACAAAAATATAATAAATAAAGAAAATTTAATTGAAACATTTAAATTATCAATAATTTTTAATTTCCCAATATCTCTAATCACTTCACTTCATTCAAACACACTCCAACAATTCAAATCAGATATTTGAATAGAATTCGGGTTCAAAATAGGAGCATTTCATTTTATCAATATGTAATAAGTCAGCTTAGTCCAGAAATCAGCACATGCATGAAGCAATGGCTTCACAATGAATATGTACAACCCGAAGCTTCCACGGAAGAAGAGAGTTCTGCAATATCACCAGTGTAAGCGAGCCATAGTGATTCACATGCATGCTACCAAAAACTGAAAATAGGCTCATGCCAGCATCTGATGGAAGAAAATTAAGCAACCTATTTAGAGTTGCATAGACACTTTAAATAATTTTTTATGAATTTGGCGTTTTTCACTTCAATACATCTTTTAATAAACTTAAGGTATATTCATGATAAAGAAGCTGAATAAGTTGATATGCAAAAGAGGTTACTGTTTTATCTTTATACTTGTTAAAATATTCTTTTAATAGTTCTTCTATTACAAGTTTATTCAATGACTCATTGAAAACTACCTTAATTTGTTCAATGTGGAAAAAAGAAGACATCTGAATCAAGAAAAACCTGAATAATATTGATGTTATTTATGCAGCACGAGAATCTTCAATGACTTAAATATACAATGTCCCTATTTCCACTTAAAAGCTGCATCATTATCTTCAAACAAATGGAGAAAAAGAATAATATCATTTCTCTCAAACCATGGCTGCCAACTAGATACTGAGTAAACATTTGGTTGAAGGCAAGAAATTCACATCTCAGTGTCTACCTCTATTGCCACAAATTACTCGGCCAGTATTTCCTCGACAAGAAACAAAAAGAAAAGCAGAATGTACCCACATGTCACAACCTCCTTCCGAATTTTCCAAACCTTCGGGCTATTCCAAATATAACTGCCTTAGTCACTAGCCCTTGGTCAAGAGTGCAGGCGAGGGCAATGGCCCCGCCAACAACTAGAAGCTTAGGTATACTTCTCCCGATCGGTTTGTCAGAAGAATCTTCTTGATTTTCAGTCTCCAACAAGTTACTGGTTGAGTCTTCCACAGATCTCACATAGTCAGCTGTTACTTTGGTGTTGAATTTAGCAGCATTAGCACATCGTGACAATGGAACACCAGAATCCCTTTCTTTCTTATAGGTACGTAGTCCTGGATCGAACTTCTTAACTGCTCCCCACATACCCTGACGAACTCCAAGCTTTGCGATTTCCCAGGGTATGCCCATATCTTCATAATGAAACAGTAACACTTCACATGAAGTCAGCTGGCCATCGTTTCGTGATTTAACTGGTACACATATGCAAGTTAACAATATTTTGGAGAAGAAAATCGAGGATAACATCATTTGCACAAATTGCAGGTTTAAGTGTGATGTTGGAGAACAAAATTGAGGATAACATCATCTGAAATCCTTCACTGGATTTTGTCTCAACAAAAAATAAATAAAATGGTGGAAAAAAAATGTCTGCATGCTAGCTTTCAGTTGCATATTAAAACTGTTTTTTAATCCAAGGACCAAGATTACGAAAAACAAATTGTGTTCAAGAGAACATTGTTGTACAGGTACACATTGGTAAGCTTTTCTAATATCATAGCTGATAATTTCAAAATGTACACATGTTACACATGAGATGTTAGTTAAATATAGAGCACTTTCAAGAATTCAGAGCTAAATTGTCAGTTACCTGCACGAACACAATAGCTCGAATAATATAGATCTACTCTTTTAGGTTTGCTGTGCCTTGGCATAGAGGAACAAGGTACTCCCTGAAGTAGAGAAATAAGCCATAAGTTGATATAAAAAACTAGAAATATGACAAAGAAACTCCTCTAAAAAAATTAAGATTATCATGATTATCTAATAGCTGCTATTATCTGAAATAGGAAATAGTATGTTAAATTCCAATAAGTTAGTTTAACACTGCTCAAGACTCGAGTCAAATGTACTAAACATCATGCAGCATTCTTTGCAATACAAACTTTTCCGGATTTAAAATTTTAGCCTTCCATTACAACAATGTTGATGAAAAATCTAGAAAAAAAAATAGTTGGTTAACTATTCATGGACAAAATGATATTGTGCATAAATCCAAATCCCATATTCAAGAAAAAAATATATGTTCCAAATCCCAAGACACAACTTATTATCAAGACTTCAGAAGAAAACACGCCAATAGAAGCATTACATAATAGAGTGATCCAAGAAATCAATATCTGAGACAAAAATAATCTTTTTGTACTGAAGTGCTATAAAATCTATGAGGCGTTCGAAAAAAATTAAGCTTATTTTATGATATAAATACTTGTGCAAGTTTCCAAAGAACCATATAAAATTGCTAACCATATATAACATTTAATCAATTTCCCTAAGATAAATTATAGAAATGCTACTGAGTTTATGAGGAGTTTACTCTCATTCTATCTTTGATTATTATAGAATTAGTTTATATAAAAGAAAAGCTATCATATCATAAACACTAATCAAACTCTCCTGAATACTTGTTTTTATCTCATCTTCAAGGCTTAGAGCTAACAAGGTGAACACCGGCACACTCACACACCAATAGACAGAAGACACAATAATCCGCGATTGCATACCTTAGTCACGCAATAGTAAGCTCGCTCTGCATCCCAAATTCGACGACCTATGATATATTCTCTATCACTGCAAAAGAAGGGAAACTGTAGCAAACAAAAACAATAGAATATGAGAATGGCAAGAAAGTCACTCAAAAGTCATAGCTAAGTTTACAACTCACAATACAAGTTGCATACTAACCTTGCGCACCCAATGCACAATCATTGTTCCAGTGACCTCACACTCTTGAATAGTTGACGCATGTATAAGCATATCGTCCCACCTCAATCGGTACTCATCATCCCAAAAGAAATCCCTAACCAGCTCCGGGCTCGCATTTTCAAACACTGTTCTACTGCGATATTGTGGCGGTCCACTCTAACAAACAAAAATAACAAACCCATTATAAATATCTAAGAGTGAATCACAAATTTAGTTGCTAAAATTGTAGGGTAGTGTTAGCTTTATCTCTTTATCTTTACAAAATTAGCTTGTAAGGTGAGGAGTATCACTTTTTTATGAGACTTAGGTTTTACTCAATACAACCAGTGTTACCAAAAATCCACCATAAAACACCATGACACTGCCGTCCTCACAAATTGGCCTGGCAGTTGTCAAAAACCCGCAATCCACCTTGGCTAATATGATAGGTCGCCTAAATGTAAGGCTATAACACCATATTAGGTATTTTTTTTTTATATTTGTCTTAACTCATCATTACAAAATCAGCTTGCATTCTGAAGAGCGCCATTCTTTATCAATTCTTTTCAAGCCTTACCTCTTGTGGAACTTGTGCTTTTCCATTTATAGGCAATTATATAAAAAAATTTAAGCATGCATACTGTGAGTTTGTTATATCTGTTTCTAATATATCTCGCTAATGTATTTTTTTAAATATTATTAATTTGAGTGACTAAATTACAATTTCTACTATTAATTGGTAATTCACCGAAATTAAGGAGTACCTCTTGGTCCCTACGCCAAGCTTGGTAACTCATAGTTGGTGTAGAACGATCCATCATCTGAATCCAAGCGGGCCCACCATCTTTTTCCTCAACCAACTTACTTAAATAACGCAAATCATGTTCCGTCACTACACACTTCAATCCCTTTTCACTTTCCGAAGAACCAGAACTGCACGTGACATGCACGCACGAGTAAGAAAATACAAACACTTAACTAAAAACGGTTACAAATTAAAACGAAATGAAATGCAGATCCAAATGAAAATTGAACCTGGTGGAGTATGATGAACCGGGTTGACTTTGAAGGTCCGAATCAGTATTCCAAGGGACCCGAAACTTGAAGAATTGAGTCCAAGAATAGTTATTCGGGTCGATGGCCCATTTAGGTTTCCAGGCCCAACCAACAACAACACCGAAGATAACGGCAATCCATAGGGGAGCTATGAAAGTAACGAGGCTTCCAATTATGTCCATAACAACAACGGAGGATTGGTGAAAAACTCCGATTAAAGACATGGAAACGAAGAGTTGTTATAAATTAATCCTCGGTGGAATCGAAAGGATAAGCGTGAGAGTACAGCGATTATTGTTGTTGTTGAAAGTGGAAGAATTGGAACCAATGAATGAGAGAGGAATTGTAGTAAAGTGGGAACAACAAGATGGATAAATAATAAAAGTGAGGGATGAGTCAGAAAAAAAGATATGGGTTTCTTCAATAGCTGTAACAAGGTGCCCAATAGGAAATTGAGGAGCCGTTAAGGATAAGGATCATTTGATAAGCGGTCAAAAAACGACTTCCTTGATTATCATAGGCCCCACTATATTTTATAGAATCATAATTTTATTTCATTTAATGTAATGGCATCAACTATTTTTCGATAATTTTTTTATCCTATATATAATTCAAATAGTATTTCACTTATTTTACTAACATAATCAAATTATTTTTTATTGAGGCAACCTAACCAAATTATTGTCCTTTGATGACTGTGAAGTTTTATCTTTCTCAATATTTTTAATAGAGAATCTTGGAACATTATTATGAGGCGAAGAGACGTTAGATTACACTCTTTTTTTTTTAATAGGATTTCATTGAGCTGCAAAATTAGGTAGTCACTATTGTACTAGCATCCATTAAATTTTTCTTAAGTTAAAATGAACGAAAACATATATGTATATGTAAAGAAAATACAGGGAGGGAGGTAAGTAAAGTAGTTTAACTAATTTGAGTTAAATTTAGATTAAGTTGAAAGATTAAGGTTTAAATATTGACAATAAGGTATGAAAAGGTTGTGGATTGAATTATAAGAGTAAAATTAATTGGTTATTTATTTTGTGAATTTTTTTTTTTTAAAATGTGTTTCATTTTATCTTTGATGAAATACTTTAAAGTAAACTATTCTCATGGAAATAAGATTAAATGTTAATTAATGAAGATAGATTTTCAAAAATGATGAAAACAATTGCTTTTTATATTTTTATTAATTATTTTTAAAAATATAGATAATTTTTCATTTTAACAGTCTACTACCTCATTTTTAACGAATAAAATTAAAATAAATTTTAGATAATGAAAATAAAAAAATGTTTTCACAAAAATGATTTCTAAATAGCACCATCAAAACTCGCCACCAAAATCTTCAAATCATCATTTATTACACACAACCTAAATATGTTGTCAAAGAAGAGGGCATTGGTGGTAGTGAAAGTGTGCATAGGTTGAAGATACGATAAGTTTGTTAATCACTTAAGTGATATGAAGATATCAATCAGATGAAATTCAACACTCCTAAAACAATACAATATGCTTCAAACTTGTCATTTGAGCGAGCGAACTTGCCATCAATATGTTTGGTGTCTTGGTCAAGTCCCAAATCCTTTGAAATTAAAAGAGTCGAAGATGACACCAATAAATTTGAATAAAGAGATGAATAAAAGGATTTTAAGATTGGCGAGCTCTAATACAATTTGACCTAGGAAAAGGGAAAAGATGATGTAAGAATTTTTTTTAATCTAAAACCTTGAACTATCTCAAAGGTTGAGCAACATAATGAAATAGTTGAGTTTAGGGGATTAATAAACTTCAGTTAAGGACGAATCAATCGTCATACCCAAATTTGAACTTTAGTTGAAACAATCATTGACCAAACTTTATTTATCTTCCACCAAAACTCCATAATATCATGGTCCATTTCTCCCATAAACTTAAAGGTTAAGACCTAAAGTTTGAAGGTTGTTAAGTCGAGTTATCAAAGGTTAGGGAGAAGGAGAAGGTACAAGATTTGGAGACTGCACCATTATAGAGGTTTTGAAGGGCTCAAAGGGAAGGAGAAAACTACAAGGGAGTGATTTTGAAATATGGAATTGTTGGAGAAATGATCAAAGTTATTAAACTCTCGAGTTAACTCTTAAACTCTAATTGATGTAGACCAATTCTATATGAAGGCTATTGAGCTTAAGAACTAGGCGTGGAAAGGTCATTGACGAGAGGAAATGCTAAGAAGCTAAAGGAACAATTAAAGAAACAAGTTGTTAATTTTCTTAGTCTTAAGACATGACAAGATTGTTCTACATTATATTAATCTTTTGATCATAAAAATACTTTAAAACTTATTTTAAATTTTTGGAGTGTAATAATCATACCTTATAATTAAGAATTATGTTGAATTGTGTGTGTCTAAATATTTGGAAGTTTAGACACAATGTCATTAGTTGTGTGTAATCTAGGCACCATGTCATTTTATGTTAGGTTATATATGTCTTTTCATTATAAGACATAGGGAATATTTTGAAAGAAGAAAACAATTTGGGTGAGATTAGAGAAATGCTTTCTAGGATTCTTCTTAGAACTAAATTTGGATTTTTTCAAGAGTATCTTACTCGTGTTGTGATTCTATCTAGATCTCATCATTTTTTGCAAAGTATGGCAAACTTCTACCATTTCCTTCCTTTTCCGCATTTTTTTGTTTGTTTTTTTTTTTCAATTTATTTGGTACTTTATTTGAAAATATCACCCGATTAGATCCTTCAACTCATATAAAAATATTCAAATCTATATCACTAATGAATTTATAAGGTCACAAAAACGAATTGGCTAATAAATAAACTCTCTTTTTATTAAACTCTTATGAGTTAAAGAAAACTGAAAATATCAAATATAGTCTCAATTTTACTGGTAGCTTAAGATTCTACAATAATTTAACCTTAAAATGAAAAATCTTAATTAATATTATTCAATATTTAAGTTAGTTTGTAACTCTTCGTAATATATATTCATTTAAATCGTAACTTTATGTTTTTAGTGCTGTTGTAAGTAATAACTATTATACATCTTTATAAATTATTTGTTTTTTAAAATTTCGACATGATAAAATATTATGTGTAATATATAGTTTATTTTAGTATTAGGTAAACCTTTAAAAAATTACTAGTCGAGTTTATGTAAACTCCCCAAGCTTACGTAAACCCTCGAGTTTCATAGTTTAGAGATGAGGACGATGCTGAGGAGACATCGAACTAAGGAATTGCAATGCTAGCATCGGAGAGATCTAATTCCATCACATCACAGACGTGTTGGGGGATTAGAAGTGATTTCATTGTCATCAAAACCCACTCTGTGGCATTAATGCTCAAAAGTTACCTACTAACAAAAACATGCATGGTGGAAGAACTCAAACGAGCATTGAAAAGCAAATTCGAAAAAAATCACCCAGTTTCACAAACTTTTTATTGCAGGTAAAATCTTAATGCCTCGGTATGAGACAGCTATTTTGATCCCTCACCCTAGATTTCACCATTTAAGCAAATAGAAGAAAATAATGTTAAAAATAGTTTGAACGTCCCCAACTGTAAAATCTATAAAATAAATCCCAAAGGAAAACAAGGACATATCAACAACGTTGGCGCAGGCTCTAACCACAAAATACAAACAATTTACATGAAAAAACAGAATACACTTCCGAGCAATACTCTAGTTCCCAAACTATAAAATGTGTTGTTGACCTCTCCCATATTATATGGGACAAACCAATCCTTTATGTATCAACTTGTATCCAATTGTCTTCGTCTACCAGCTTGTAAACACTGAAGTGGTTGACCCTGAACTTCCACTCTCCTTTACTGGGATCATATGATACAAACTCAGCACCTTGGTCTTCAGCCTTTCTCTTGAGCATCTCTTTATATTTCTCGATTCTTGGCCCTTCAGTGTACTGTTGTCCAGTTTTTTTGTCGAAACATTTTATGTTGAGGAGTGTTACCTCAGCAGGTTTATTCAGCCCTTGTCCAACAGGAGGTTTCTTTGAATCATCCATGTATACAATCACCTCACGATTGTTAAACTGAACGATAGACTCAAGATCAAGCCCTCGAACATCTGTCACACCCAAAAATTTGATGCTGCCATAAGCTTGCCTTCCAACCACAAAGTCCTTGACATGACTGCAGAATCCTGGTTCAGCTCTTTCCTTGGCCGCCAGTTCATGTATTCGAGGCAGTGTGAAGTAATCAGACCGTCGCAGCTTTGGCATTAGTGCCTCAACATCAGCTCCATGTTCATACACAATGGCAGCCTCACCAGCTCTGTGACCACTGAGTGTCTTGTACATATCCGCCTTTTGCGGAGAATGGTCTTCATTATTGGATGCATTTTTTGTTGGTATGGGCTGAACTTGCTCCACGACAACACCATTTTCAGCTGCAGTCCCAAATCATTTATAGACGTTATGGCTCAGGAATAAAAGCACAAAAAATGGGACTGGGAATGGGGAACACTTTAATGATCGAGTATTTTAAAATTAGTTCCAACCACAGTATATAATTCTGTCCTACTCAAATTAAATGACTCTTTAGATTATTTCACACATATTAAAACAAGTTTTAGATAAATGAAAGTGTGCAACAGTTTTACAAAATTATCCACCCTTATTAACTATTGAATGCTAATCTGTCATAAATGCATAGTGGATAAAATGAACTTTGAAGTGACACAGTATTAATTTAGGAATAGAATTGAAATAAAATAATTAAATGTTACATTGAAAATATAAAGCAAAACTTGTTTTGCAACATTTTTCTTTTGCCAATGTAACACTCAATATGGGACTGAGGGAGTAAGAACCGTCCTTGCCTCAGAACTCAAATGTAATTGCAAAAAATGAAGCACAATCACCAAGGTTCAATAAAAGAGTCTAAATTTTTTTAACACACATCAATTAACTAGAGCTGTCATTGATGAATAAATACTAATAATGCGAGGAGCACATACTCTCCTTAGCCTCTGAGCCAGTCCTATCGTTCGGTGTGGTACATGCTTCTCTTGAGCCTAACCCTGAACATCACATTCAAAATATGAAGAGTATCTTTTTGAAAAACGTAAAATTTCAGAGGTTTGTACAAACACAAGGCAGAATCTGCTTGTTTTCTTGCCAATATCTAAAAACTGCAAATTGAAAATTAAGTACTACTCAAGTCTTGAATATAAGCAAAAACACACATTTTTTGGTCTCAAATATAACCAAATGTAACTTACTTTGACTCTAATTAATGATGTACATCCTAAAATACCCTTTAATTATTGTCTTTTATTTTCCAATGAATCTTTATTCTCAATGAACAAATTCTTTATGAAGGGCACTTTTTAGAGTGTATTGATATTTTGTAAGCGATCAAGAAGAAGAATTGCATTTAACTAAAATCTTAATAACTGTGAAGTTAGTTATCTTTGCTTATACTCAAGACTGGAGGAAGTGTATGGCAAGACAGCATAAAACCACCAAATACAACATCACATGATTAAACTATCATAAAACATGTACATAATGGTATCTTAGATTATCTCTTCAAATTAGTTTCCATATTTACTTATTGTCATTGCAAGTATTCTGTCTCTTCTCTTTATACCTAAATGAAAACAGCCTATAACTAAAGCAACAGAAAATAATGGAATACAAATCTTGGGATGCCATGTTGTATCCCATATGTAGGGAACTGGGTACTTCATATCAAAACTCAAGTAAGGAAAAACGCTGAATATACTCAATCAAGAAAATATTACCATTCTCATTCGCTGAGGTGTATCTCTCCTTAAAAGAAGATGCCTTCTCTGAAGCCCTTCCAGGCCACTGCTCCATGGGACAAATGATCAACGCCCTTGGATTTTCCCTCGGAATGAAAAGAGCATCAGCCTTTGGTGTGGTTGGAGTATCCTCATCATCACTAAAGAATGGAACCTGCAAGAGAACAATGTAATTAAGACACACCATAATCCTACTTATTACAGAAACCCTGATCATAACAAATAAAACAACAATTAAGTCACCTTTGATCCCTCATTCTTATATTTCCTGATAGGAAACTTGATTCGTCTTTGAGAGAGGTGGCGAGAAGTCAATAAGGAGGATATTCTTACAGTAGCAGGTTTGTCTTGGGCCTGAAAAGAAGTGTCAGTTTGAAATTCATTAGCTTTCATAAAATGTAAAATCACCACAAAGGTTGATCTTAGTTTGGATTGAAAAGATAAATCAAATAAGGATGAGATCAAGTTAAAGTACAAAACCAGCATAAAAAGTCATTAAATCAGAAGTTAAAATCATGAAATGTCATTTACAGGCATGCTAGAGATTCCATATTGAACGGAAGGAGTGGTTCCAACTCGACCAATTGACATCTGAGGCAAAGCAGGAAGTGTTCCAAATGGGTTTGTAATGGGCGCAGCTTGTGGAACCATAGAGTTCTGGGGAGTAGCTCTGTCAAACAAAAAACATTCAATCAACAAAAAGAAACTTTTAATTGGAAAAAAATTGTCCAAACTCATCAAGAAAAATGAAATCATTCTATTCCACAAAAATTAGAGATAAAAAGATAGTGCCATGCATTAACATAGGAAATGTTACTGCCCCTTGGTCACCGTGTAAAAGGTATAATATAATTTAAACTAATGCATGAAACCAAGAAATAAAACAATTGAAACTTACTGAATCCCAAAATTATTCTGACCAAATATGCCTGGAGTTCCACCGAAGCTACTTGCACCAGCTATTTAAGACAGCAAAATAAAACAGTCAATTTGAAACATAAATCCTTCAACCATTGCATGAAAAAAAAAATGAGTGCACCCATGGTAAAATATTGAACTGACCAGGTTGTGTCTGGCCGAAGTTGCTAAAGGCAAAAGCACCACTCGACTGAGCAGGTTGTGCAGATTGGAAAGGTGTTGACATGGACGGCTGCAGGTAAAAAAAAAAATATTAGAAAACGACAATGTAGTGCAAACTGGAGGTGGTATGGAGAAATTTATGATACATGCAGAAAATAAAGGAAACTTAAAAGTGGCAAAGTATTGAACAAAGTAGCATACAAAGATGCTAAGTTTAATCACAAATATCCAAAAACAAGTAAATCAATTATTAGAAAATATCTTCAATTATGCTCTGAGTTCACATACCATTAACACCAATGATTCAAAGAAGGTGCAACATTCAGATCTAACCATATAGTGTGCTATGCCAGATCTACAGGTGTAAATAGACTAAGCAAATTGAGACATCCTCACAACTGCTTTTTGCCTAGGTAATGCAGTACACATAAACATTGAAGAATCAACTCTCTCAAAGGATTAGGCTGTTAGGTATAGACACTGGGATGGTTTATACTTTATACATACACCCACCCAGTCACTCAGATTTAATGTTTATTCTAAAGAGTAGGGTAGCAACGACCAAATTCACTATCAATTGGCAGTGGAAACTCTGATACCTTGTCATGGATCATTATCAACTCTTCCAAAAGCTTAGGCTACAATGACAACAGTATGGTTTTCTTCTATCTTCTAACATAACAATGCCTGATTTACATAAGATGCAAAATAGGATTTTTAATGTTTAAATGGTATAGTCATATCTCATACAGACAATTTTCATTTGTTTAGCTTACAAGTTACAACAGCTTTTTAATATTTAACCACTAGCACTTCACTGAAAATTATTTATCTGAGCAGACAACCCTGCCTAATAGGACAACGCTTGGTGGCGGTGGTAATATTTATCATTTATATGCAATACCTATAAAACATGACAACTGGTTTTTCATAAAGCTTAACAGGTTTATGAAGTAACTCTCAAATATTGACTCCTTATCTTAGATCATAAATAAACCATACGGAAAACAAAGTTAAAAGTGAAAAGCATTATCAAATGATTCAAAACAACTCACCGCTGTTTGACCAAAACCTGTCAGAGCATTAGAAGTGAGTGATGCGCTGCTTGAGAAAATGCTTCCAGCAAGCCCAGTTGAAGGTGAACTGAACAAGCTTGATTGGCTAAAATTAGCAGTCTGACCAAAAGGGGAGGTATTCTGACCAAAAGCGGAACCAGACTGTGCATTTGTGGGGGCTGCAGAGCTAAATAATTGGGACGGCTGGGTATTGCCAAAAATGCTTGAGCCGAATGGTGAAGATGTACCCTGAGCAGCAGTATTAAACAGGGATGTAGATGACCCAAATGCTTGTGACGAAGAGTTAGCCCCAAACGGAGATGTGGATGAGCCAAAAATTGAAGGTGCTGCTGCTGATGTTGAAGAACCAAAAGCCGATGAACTGAATGCAGGAGCTGAGGTTCCAAATCCAGAAGAAAATGTTGAAGTCTTTGGTGCAAATGGGTTAGAATTAGGTGTTGTGCTAGAAAAAGGATTGGCTGATGATTGGCCAAATACAGGTGAAGGAGAAAAGGCATTTGTCTGTGTCGTAGATGAATTAAAGCCTGCATTTGAGTTAAAACCAGTTGGCTGAGGAGCAGAGGCAAGTGGTCCACCTAAAATTGAATTAAGTCAAGCTCGTCAATAATCACCAATTAAAGCCAGTGGAATTATCAAATTATTTATGTTTATAATTTTAAAAATAATATATAAATAAATATTTTTATACCTTTATCTCCCAATTGATAGTCCTCCCATCTTAGCTCCTCGTGGCTTTTTTCTTTGTAAACAGGCATGGCTGATATGGACTCCAATTTTGCAGTCTGTCCAGAGGTACCGCTATCTGCTTCAGGTGTAGCTGAGTAACTAGCTACTCTACTTCCACCTCGTTGACCACCAAATCCTGACTGCCCAATACCAGTATTTCCAAAAGCTTGAGTGGGAGTCTGTGATCCTGCACGAGAAAATATGAAAAAGATCAGTCTCAATTACAATGACATGAGAACCTAAGATGCCAAAAACGGCACTAATTATTCAAGTCCCTTGCATCTTGAAAATAGATAAAAGTAAAACACAAAGAAACGCTTCTAAAAACTATTGAACTCACCAAAAGCAGAACTCTGACCTCCAAAAGCTGAGGTTGTACTCCCAAATGGGCTGCTGGTACCAAATGCAGAGCTAGACTGACCAAAAGCCTGAGTGGAGCCAAAACTAAAAGCAGGGGTACTAGAAGCACCAAAAGCAGGAGAGCTAGAGGCCCCAAATGGAGAGCTCGAAGTACCAAATGCAGATGTGCTTGAAGAACCAAATACAGGACTACTTGAAGCCCCAAATGCTCCCCCACCTCCAAACACGGGAGCACTTGACACACCAAAAGCACTTCCTGTGCTACCAAAAGCTGGGCTTGAGGTTGAACCAAATGTGGGAGTGCTGGCTGCACCAAACGCAGGGGTGCTAGTAGCACCAAAGGAAGGAGTGCTCGTAGCACCAAAAGCAGGGGTGCCTGTTGAACCAAATGCTGGTTGGGATGATGCACCAAAAGGTGTTGAGGAACCAAATATGCTGCTTCCAAATGCTGGTTGTGATGGTTGGGTGGTACTTCCAAATGCTGGTTGCGATGGTTGGGTGACACTTCCAAATGCTGGTTGTGATGGTTGGGTGGCACCTCCAAATGGACTTGTTTGAGTAGGAGTAGAGCCAAAACCTCCAAAAGCAGGCTTCTGACCAAAAACTGATGAACCTAAGAAGGAAGAGAGTTGGTTCTCAGATTGAATTAGAAAATCGCAAAATATAATAATAAAGAAAGGCAGAAAAGTAAGCCAAAAGATGCTAATGATTACCATCATTATAAACTACTATAAATTAGCATAATTTTCATGTCAATAATACAAATCTCAGTCATTAATCTATGTAATCTTCAAGTCTTTAAAAAGAACCATAAATTAGCATTGAGAGAGCACATATAGCTGAAAGAAAACTCGTTTGCTATAGTGATGTTGATCTTAAGTGTTTCACATGGGATTTTGTATTATTATTGTGTGCTTCCGATGATATCAAAATACTGACATGTACATTTCAAATCTCCAATGAAGACGGTCTACTGAGATCAAGATAATTAATTAATGGAAAAATATCCAAAGGATTGCATAGAAATGCCTACCACCAAATGACGACGATGAACTACCAAAAGCCGGAGTTGAAGATGCCCCAAATGCAGGCATCGAACTACCAAAAGCAGGTGAAGACGAAGCACCGAAAGTAGTATTGGAAGAGAAAGGAGAAGACGTTTGAGCTGCACCAAATACACCTGTGGAAGTACCCCCAAACATGGAATTACCAGTTTGTGAACCGAATGGAGTTGTAGTACCAAATGGCTTAGGGGCAAAAGGATTGTTACTTGAATTGTTCTGTTGCCCAAACACTGACTGCGAGGAGCCAAACGGACTCGATGACGCCTGCCCAAAAGCTGCTAAAAGAATTTCCATATATTAATAATTAATAGTTTAATTGAAGTAGTCAGTAAACAAAATTACTTCAATGTAATTAAACAATAATAATGACAACAGCAAGATAGAATGCTAAAGAACAAAACAACAATTGTCAAACAAATGATTAGTTCTAAAAATATGCACATAAGAAGCAATTAAAACAAAAAAATTCAAATTAAGGAGACAAAACTTACGGTTTGATGAACCAAACATCCTTACAACTTTCCAAATACAGTGGTAGAACCTTGTTGCACCCTAACTGCAATCAACAACACACATCAAAATCATCAACTTATCTTTTTTTTTTAATTATTATTTATTCTCGACAATACAAAAAGGAAAATGGAAAACGGAAAACGCAGCTCGCCCTAACATTTTGACGAATGAATCAATCGACATTATTATGATATGAATGAATCAACGAAGAATGTAAATCAGTTGAATTAATCGAAGGAAAACGCACGACGAATAAACGGTGATAGATTAATTAAGAGAGAAAAATGAATAATAATGAATAATAGAACTTACATTAAAGTGAAATGGAGAAGATAGATCTGCGTTACAGCAGAATTAGGGCAAGAGAATGCAGAGAGAAAGTGTGTGAGTTGGCTGAAAAGGGATTGAATGAATGAATGGGTTTTTTTATTTCAGCCACGGCGTATTTCTCTTTGCTTCAATCGACCACACTGTGTTACGCAGTCTGATTAAGATTAATTCAATTCAATTCAATTCAAGCTTTTTATACTCTTGTTGCTTACAAAACCTGACAATTGCATAGCGTAAAATCTCCGTCGATACACGATATCAGGGTTATGTTCGACTCATTTTTTTTTTTTTTTTTTTTTTTATTTTTCCCTTTTATTTTTTAAAGTCAAGTTCATTTTTTAAGGAATTTTTAAATCTAACTTGTCTTGTGTTATTTTAAATTGATTAATTAATTTAATATATAGTAATTATAAGACTACACCAAGGTGTTAGTGGAAATCGTTTTACGTTTATAGCCAATACAAATAAAATTAATACTTTCTATTCATTATAAAATTTATTTACAATGATGGTGTATGGTTTTGTTCTTGATAAAAATTCCACTGAAAAATAAAAATATTTTTATTTTTATAATTAAATATTTTGATTGTTGTAATAAATGAATTTCAATTAAATATGAATTGTCGATAGATTGTAACAGGTCGATTATTTTCATTCATCAAAATAGTTCACCAGTTAATTTTTTTTGTTAAAGGATATGAGATGTGTGTAAAAAATAGTATTTTGACTAAAATGAGATTATTTATAGGGTTCTTTTTTATAAAAGTTGTTAATATCAATTACTGTTTTAAAAAAGAAAAAATAGGGTATACAGTATGTATTGTCATAATAAATTAATTTTACACTTGCAACTAATTAATTATAACTATATTTTTTATAGTTATTTTAAAAAATAGTTTTATAATATTTTACGCAGTCATATGATCAATAGAGATATTGGATAACACTGTAAAATAATTTTATATTGTCGTTGCACTTTCATTAAAATTTAAATAAAAAAAGACAACTTTTATCGCAAAAAAAAATATATATATATGTATTTCCTTTCAATCCTTACTTTCTCTCTTATGCTTTATACTTTCTCTCCCTCTCTCATATTATTCTAATTTTGATGTTTTTTATTCTTCCTTTTTTATATTTCTCTCGGTATCTTCCTCGTGTATCTCTTATTTTAACTCATTTTCTCCTTACTCCCTCCTCCCTTTCTCTTTTTCTACAAGAAAAGATGGATAAAGATAAAAAAAATAAAAAAATAAGAGTTAAAGAGAATCAGGTGAGGAAAAAAGATAGTTATGGAAATAAGAGATATGAATCAAAGAGATGTAGAAAGTTGGTTAATTTTGAGTTTTTTAAAATGGTGTCTGAAAATAGTCATGTAATGTCAAAATGGTCATTTAATGTCAAGAAAGTGAGAGATGGAAAAATTAGAAATGAATTATAAAAAAATATAAAGATAAAAAATAAAAATAAAAAGTAAAAAGTAGAAAGGTGGATGGAGTACTAGGAGAGAATGGGAGAAATATAGAGAGAATGGGAGAAATATAGAGAGAAAGGGATGTGAGGAATGATGTAGAGATAGGCACAAGAGATCCCAGAGAATAAGATAGACAAAAAGATGAAAAAGGTAAATAAATAACAAAATGAATAGAGTGATAGAGGAAGACAAGAAATAGATTGACAAGGAGAGAGATAAACAAATAAGAGATATTTAGGGTTAAAAGATAGAGAGCAGAAAATGTGTAATGGAAGATTAAAGAGCAAAAAGAAGAGAAAGGTTGAGAAGGGTAGAAAGGAAAGAGATAAAGAAATGAAGGGCGGAGGAATAAAAAAGGGAGAGATAAAATATAGATAAATAAAAATTAAAATAGATAAAATTTGAATTTTTTTAAAATAGTATTTGAAAATTAGTAATGATAATGGTGAGATATTCAACATAACTTTTTTGTATTAGATTCAAATACGAGAAGATCAAAATCTCATAAGATGTGTATAGGGCATTATAGTACTCACCCTAATGCTCACACTTATATCTGCTTGTTTTTGTGGGTAAGTATATATGTTTGTATTTGTATCTGTAATGCAAGTTTTTATCATATCATTATTGACACTTTTTGCATATATTCAATGGATCTTAGTCCAATTATTTTCTCTCCTTAAACTATTCACTTAATGTCTAAATAGTCTCTATAACAAATCATTATTCTCCTAAATTATTTTAGACAAAATTGTGTATAACACTAATGTGACATCTACTTGGAATTCGAATTCCACGTAAGTGGTTAATGTGTCATTTCATATCGTTTAAGGAGCAATTTAACATATGGGTTATTTTGATGGATGCATTTTGGTTTTATGAATTTTTTTGCTATGAATTTAATTTTGTCCCTATAACAAAACATTAAACTTCCTAAATTATTTTAGACAAAATTGTGTATAACACTAATGTGAATCTACTTGGAATTTGAATTATATGCAAGTGGTTAATGTGCCATCTCATGTCATTTAAGGAGTAATTTATCATATGGATTATTTTGATGGATGCATTTTGGTTTTATGAACTTTTTTGTTATGAATTTAATTGTCATGTATTGCAAGTGTAAACAAAAATTACATCAATAACATATCAAATCATTTATAGACATGATTTTAGAGGTAGTTATTGTAAAAATCAAATATTTTTAAAGATGGTTAAATAATAACTAGTGTGTAGCTTGTGCCATATACGAGATATACTATCGTTTAAATACTTTTTTTTTCAATTATTTTTAAAAATTATTTGACTTATGTGATATGTATTGGAAACATATATTTTCAAGCATGTGTTAGTTATCGTCTTCAATGTTATGTGTATAGTGCGTTAGATGGTTTGTACATATGTAAATATTATAGTATTTTTATTCTTATGTTCAAATGGATGGCGATACTTTTATAAAAAAAAAAATGATTGGAATGAATACTTAACTATAACCAAAATGTGGAAATTTAATATATGATTATAATTATAAAAATTTAAATAAACTAAATTCAAATAATTTATAATGATAAATAGTGTTAATCAAACAAAATTAACAATAATTCATGTAGTTTTTAATATGTATGATTTACAATTGAACTAAGTATAGTATCATAAAACATAACTTGTGATATATTTGGTGATTACCCACTTTAAAAACACAAAATAGCCTATAACCGAAATATGAAATGCCCTTTTATTTGATCATAGGAAAAAAATGCACAAATTCAATAAATCTAATCAATCAAGTATAATATTCATTACACATCCATCTATTCGTGCAAAATTATTCAATTCAAACAATTCTAAATAACTCATTATAAATTATATTCATTTTTATGTCGATGATATTTAAAAATTAATTAATTTTAACTAATTATTTAATGATAATTATTTGGTGACAAAGATTTATTTTGTGTATCAATTGTACGTTTCCCCGACTTCTTTAGTGATTAATATCCAAAAAAAATGTGAAAATATTAAACTATGAAAAATTATAGTTTGGACATTATAACTGTTATCATTTTTATTATAAAATCAAAAATGATAGTTTGTATATTTTAAGTGTTCTCATTTTTATCATCCCGTGTACCATTTTTTTTTAAAATTATATAATTAGAAGATATAAAAAAAATTACTAATTGATTGATGGCAAACCTTAATACCTTGTATAAATATATGTTCCAACAACTTACTTAACGATTTTTTTTTTTTTAAATAACATACAAAATTTAAAGCGTAAAAAATTATAATTAATGTATTATAATTGTCTTATTTTTATGTCGATTATATTAAAAAAAACAATTATTCCTTACATAATTATTTATGCAATAAATTATAATTAGTGTATATGTATTATAGTTATTATTTTTATCTAGAAGATATAAAAAGTATTAATTTTAATTAATTGATGAATAAAATAACATTGTAGTATTTTGAAACAATATGTATTTGAGGTTGATATATGTGTGTGTATATATATATATATATATATATATAATATGTATTTGTTTAAAATGGGTGTACCATTGAAAAGTAGTATATATATTTATATACTTTTTATTATACTATATTGGTTGTTAAATATATATTTTTTTCAAATAATTGTATGAGATATTTTAAAATTTTAACTATTAACAATTATACCATTGAAACTAAAATGAAATTATTTTTTTTCCTATTTAAATTATTATTAATCAAATTTCTTATTTTAATTAATAAATTATTTTATTTTTGAATCCAATAAAGATATGATTAACATCAACGGAGGTTGAGTCTAACGGCAAAAGTTATATTTTTACAATAAAGTGAAAATGAGTTATAGTTCTCACAACGAAACATTTTTACAAAGTGAATATGAGTTAGAATTCTCAAATAGGATTATCTTCCATTGATGTAACATATGAAAGGAAAAAAAATGAAATTATTAACAATAAATTGATCAAAGTGGTAAGAGATTTTGATCCATTAAGTAATTGGTTAAGAAGTTCGATTCTAACTTCTCCATATAAACAAAAAAAAAATTAATTGAAATAAGAGAATTCACCTTGTGTACCCACATAATTTATACGGTAAAAAATTTGTACCTATAACATGCTAAATAAAATAAACATATAATTAATTTTGTATTTTTATAATCTTTACTTCATCATTTAGATATTTTTGAATAACTTTTTTTTTAGTTTAATGTAAAATTTGAATTGTTTTGGTTCATACAATTAATTTTACTTGCGTATAGAATTTTTTTTAGGGAAGAACTCACCTTATAAAAATTAATATTTATTGCTACATTAAATTTAAAAAAAATGTATTTGCTTAATAAAACTTTTATAATTTTTAAATTTGATTGGGTACATATTTTTATTTTGTTTAAATTTTATCTTAAAATGATTGCTATTATTATTATTAGGATTATTATTATATTGGCAGCATATTATAAAAAATGTATATGTTTTCATATTGTTTTATAAGAATTCCACTATTTAAGTTCAAATTAAGTTAATAGAAAAAAATTGCAATTTAAAAACTCGCTTAATGTGTTGTTATCTAAAAGTTGAAATTTTAACTTATTGATTTTGAATTTGATTGTCGAGATCAATTTTTGTATTCATGTGATTGAATGTTCAAATTTTAAATTTCACAAATGATTTTTACATATGAAAGGATTATTTCAATTTGATTATTTTAGTTAGGGAGATAATTATAATTGTATAAATGAAAAAATCCTTTTAGGGATTGTAATGATTGACATTATAAATATTTCATGATTTAAGTTTATATTTTAGTTAGAGACTAATAATTTTTTAATAGGTCTATATTGTTGCCACAATATCTCTATTTTTGTGAGAATATATTGGAAGAAGTTTGGCTTAGACGGTAATATATATGTTTTATAGATAATATTTAAAATAAGCATTATAAGAATATCAATCATTATTTAAGTTCTACTTTAAAAAAATTGATAATACTTTTTTGTGGAATACAAAATGTGTTTTGTAATATATATAAGTTTGAAGTTAATACTTTCTATATTAATTTCATGCTTATAAAAACTTATTTTTGTTTGATTGTTGTAAATATGAAAATTATTTTCATTTTGAGAGTAATTATTGTCTGGAGAGACACGTGTGTACACACACTCACAATAAAAATAATAATTAAATAATATATATTTTTGAAAAAACTAAATAAATTTTTTTTGTGAGTTTTCAAATGCTTTTTCATCAAAATGTAAGTGTTTGTATTTACATGAGAATTATTCTCATTTTGAAAGGTATTTAAAAAGTCTTGTTTGATTGAGTTTTCTTTTACAATTTTTGAAAATTATTTTGTAAATTAATTTTAAGAAAGTGTTTTTAAGAAGAATTTTTTTAAAATATTTGTTTGACCATCCTATTTCTAAAATCTATTTTAGAGATGAGAAAATGAAAAAAATTTGTTTGGTAAGCTTGTTTTTAAAATCTATAAAATGAAAATTTTATTTGATACATATATTTAAAATTGAATATAATTATTTTATAAAGAATCTAAAATGAAGGAAATTAATTATGTAAGATATACAATAGATTTGGCCAAATTCAACGTAATTCGAGCTGTGAATTAGTGGTATTTATCGTGCAGTTTTGATTGATTATAAGACAAACGTCATTTGATCAAAAAATAAAATACTTGTGGTTCAATTTGATTTGAATGATATTTTTAAAATTTTGATATGATCCAAATTAATATTGTTTAAATTATATCATTTTTTTTGTTGATTCAAATTATAAATTATATAATATTAATTTAATATTATTACTATAAAGTTATATATAAGTAACAAAATTTAAGCATAATATCATAAATAATATTCTAAAAATTAACATTGATAGATTATATTTGGAATATATCAAATAGTAAAATAAATATTAAATTAAAAAAATAAGTATTATGAAAAAATTAAACAAACAAATAATAGATTAAAGTAATATTTTGTTTTTGATGGAATAAAATTTAGGATGAGAGAATTGTGCTCTAGTACAAGGTGTTCCAGTACAAGGTAGGAAGTACCTCAAGATCATT
Organism: Cicer arietinum; assembly: GCF_000331145.2. NCBI lineage: Eukaryota > Viridiplantae > Streptophyta > Magnoliopsida > Fabales > Fabaceae > Cicer > Cicer arietinum. The sequence goes on from NC_021163.2 coordinate 4,104,306, forward strand.
GAACACTTACAGATTATATTTGTCTCCCTTCAATGATATTAACAAGAATCGTAGTTGTCTTTTTACCACTAGAGTTACATTAAAGTAATACCTCATACTAATAAAAAAAAAAAAATATATTAAAACCTTTATTTATACGATCTTATTTGATTTTAAAAAATAAAATTTAATCTGATCCGAACAGATTTCGCAAAAGAAGATCCAAACCCATATAATAATATTTAATTTTATATAATTTTTTATTCCATTTGTAATTTTATTTGGATCAATTTAAATGTGACTACTCATCATGTGAATACACCTTCCTCCATCTAATCATATATATATATATATATAAAGATGGTTAATTTGAATACATATGCATTTTTCTTTTTGTTTTAATTACTATAATATTTTTCTTTGTAAGCAAACTACCACCAGTAAACTGTCATCACAAATAAAGGCTAAAACAAGTGCAACCAGATGATTTGTTCATGTTGCGGCTCCATTTGATTGCTATTTATTTATTTTTTAAAATAAATTGTAAAATATTACCATTATGCCATTAATGAAAATTACTCCTTCTCCGTGTGTTTTCAATTAAAAAAAATAGAGAACTAAAAAGTAAAACTATTTAAAGCTTTTTCTATTTTTTAGTTTTTAAAACAGAAAATTAAAAATAGTTTCCAAAACTAATATTTAAAAATTAACATTTCAAACAAGTTTTTAAATTTTTAATTTTTTAAAAACTAAAATACTGTTTTTGAAAAGCAAATGTAACGATAGTACTCATGTTTTTATTGATCTAGATTCCTAATTATTTTCACCATATTATTAAATAAATTTATATTTTTACCAACATTGTCCATATGAGAAAGAAAAAACTAAAAAAAAAAGGTCATTATATATACCCATAATTTTTTTAAAACATGGATGTTAACTTCACTTCTACAAATATATATATATATATTTAAATTGTATGTTTTTTTTTAATTATTTGTTGTTATATATATTGTGAGTTTTTTTTTTTTGAAACATCAATGTTAACTCTGCTTTAATAATTGATCGCACTTGACTAAAATAAATCAGTTTTATTTATGTGTTTTAATACACATTAACGACATTCATTTTCTAGAACAAACAAAATATTCATGTTGTTCGTAAAGCATTCAAATTATGATTATCATAATAATATGTTTAAAATATACTTTTTTTTTTATTAAAAAAATTATTTTTATTTGTTGCATTCAAAAATAAGAAGATTAATATTACGATAAATAATTAAATTGCTACTTAAGTGTCATGTGTATTATTTTATGGGAAAAAGACAATTGTTTATTGTTTATATTTATATTGTAGATGTAGATCCATTAATGATTTTTGAATAAGTCTATTATTATTATTATTATTATTATTATTATTATTATTATTATTATTATTATTAT
>NC_021163.2:4105813-4197507 GCF_000331145.2 Cicer arietinum
TATTATTATTATTATTATTATTATTATTATTATTATTATTATTATTATTATTATTATTATTATTATTATTATTATTATTATTATTATTATTATTATTATATTATTATTATTATTATTATTATTATTATTATTATTATTAGGCTTAATTGTAGTTTTGATTCATCTATTATTATCAATTTACAGAATTGGTCATTCTATTTTAAAAGTCAACAATTTTTGTCATTATCTCATATTTTTAAACTAAAAAATGATTATTTGACATATTTTTAATGACGTGACATTCAATTCTATAATATAGAACCATCTAGATACATTAATTATTCATATGTAATTAATTAAATTAAAAATATAAAAAAATTATAAAGTTGAAATATAAGTTTTATGACGTTTTATTTCAATTTCATAGGTATTAATCATTTTACATCATCCTATCATATGTTACATTATTTAAAATTTCTTACGTCGTTATTTTTTTAGTTAAAAAATCAGAGGGATAGACCAAAACTGTCAATTTTTAAAATATGAGTACCAATTTCGAGAATTAGTAAAAATATAAGAACTAAAATTATAATTAAGCTTTATTAATATTATTGTTAAATTTGGTCTATATTTTTGTCAGGAGAACTCACTAAATCAAAATGCAATCAATGTAATTTGGTTTTTTTCCCTCAATTTAATTTAATTTCACTTTTTCTTTTTAAAAACAAAAATTAAGTTATTATTATGACATTAATATCATGCTATTAATTCAGTCGTAGCTGGCCGGAACAATTGTATCATGTGGTGAAAAAAAGCCAATTACCATTAAAAGTATAGTAGTATTTCCTAAACAAAATACTTAATCTATTGTAATATATTTAGTAAAAAAAGAAAAACAGTTGTACTACATAATAGTACAACCAATTTTAAAAAAACATTAATTCTAATTCAAATTTGTAATTTCAATTTATTACACTTCCATAAATAATGGAAATAATATTAAAATTTATATTGATCTACAATAAAATTTAGTTTTTATTGTGGGACGATAAAATGTAATTAATATATGATAAAATTGTATAATATAATTGTAATATGACGATTTTCATGAAAATAATTCATATTTTTTTGATTGAGATCTTCTAGATTTTACAAACACCATAAAATAAAATTTGACAAACTTGTTTTGAAGTGACCATACATAGATACAGTGATAATTAAAAAATAATTTAGTGTTAAAAAATTTATTATAAATTTAAAGTATAATAATTTTTTTGCTTTTCGTTTAAGTTTAAGTTGTTCACACTTGATATATTTTTTTTTATTTCACTTACACTTTTTACATTGAAAATTGTTTCAATTATAATATCATATAATAGTCTGAAAAATGTCCTAAAAATATTTAGATGAACTTTACATGGAATATTTAAATCATTTATATTTTAGATGCCTATTTTAGTAATAGATTCATTTAAATTAATATGTTAATATATTTTTGGATTGATTGAGATAAGTATTGACGAGACATGACATTCAAAATAAAATTGATCTTTTTAGGTGATATTTCAGATTGTGTCTTTTAGCCCATGTATTTAGGAAAACTTGAGATGTTCATTAATGCTTTGAATTCTAAAAAAGAAAAATATTGAACCGAAAAATAGTTAAAAGAGAAATATGTGTTTTTGACTGAAGTAGAAAAAGATATGTTAAGTTTCATAATTTGTAAAATTTAAAAAGAAAAAAAAAATATTGCAAAAGACATTACCATAATGACTTTAATCATTGGTGCCTATTACTTTTATGTAACAATTCCATTTTTAAGGTAATTTCAAGTTTCTATCACTTACATTTATGGTTTAATTTGAAAAATGAAAGTGTAATAGAAATTGATCAAAATATTTGAAAAAAAAAATATCAATGTTTTGACGTAAAAAAATAGATATTGATTATGTAGTTGTAAGTATTTAGTGAGTTCTAAGATATTTCCTTGTGTTACTAACTTACCATACACTCATCAAAAAAATTTATGAGTCAAAATATAAAGACTTAAAATTAGATACTTAGTTTGACCACTGATGATAATATTAACACGGTGATCGTCAGTGAACTTGCAAAATTATATGTATAAACTGAATATAGAAATAAAAAAATTGATTAAAAAAAATACTTCACAAAAATAGATAGAAAATGTAACATATAGAAGATAGAAAATGTTTAATGAGCAAAAAATATAAAAGAAATAAATTTATATAAAAGAATATGTTAATTATTTGTCATTATATATACAATTACTTTTTGAAACATGCAATTTTTTTTAATCACATTTTGTAAAAATAGTGTGTTTTTTTATCACATAATTTATGCAGGTTAAATACACTCATATGTTTTGTGATTTTATTTGGATCACAAAAATCTATTTTATTTATGTGTTTTAATGCACATTAACAACACTAATTTTTAGAGTATGTTTATATATATATATATATATATATTGTTTTTTCTGTGAGAAAAATATTTAATATTTTTTTTTCTTTTGAAATACAAAGTATTCAAATCATGAGTCTATTTGAAAAAAGGTATGATATATTTGAAATACGCTATTTTTATTTATTGCATTCGAAAATAAATTCTAGGAAATTAGTATCATAATAAATGACTAATTTGCTAGGTAAGTGTCACGTGTAATATTTTATTTGAAGTAAGACAATTATTTATAGTGTAAAGCTATGATATCTAATAATCATCATCAATCTAAAAAAAAGATAAATATAAAATTTAATTATTGCTCAATTTTTTGGTAATATTACAACTATATTTTATTGCAGGGATTGAGTTAAACTATAAAATTGTTGCTTAATTTTCTAGTAGTATTACATGCATATGTGCATCATTAGACTATAAAATTATCAGTAACTTTGTGACTTAATTGAAAATAAAAATAACGGTAATTTGATTTTAAATGAATAGATAGCTATCATGACTTATTTAATAATTTTATTACTAATTAAATGACGTGAAACCATTTAAAAAAAATGATGCCAATATAAATGGAAATGATTCAAAAATCTACTATTTAGAATTTGAAATACCAATATTAAAAAATTATAGATTCTAACGAAGGAAAATAAATTTAAACAAATAAATTTATATATATAAAAAAAAACAAGTGTCATCTAGGGATAATAGATGTGTACCTTCCAATTTTTTTTACTAGTATCAAAATAGTTGATAACATGTCTTAAATTTTAACGGTTGATTATAATATTTTATTTTGTTAGATCTATTATCAATATTAATTATAATTATTTATTAGTCTTAATATATTTTTAAGTATAATAACAATTTTTTTTTCTTCGTAATTATGACTTTATTTGTATTTTTTTTATCAACATTCCACAATGTAATTATTAAATGTGAATTTAATATAAAATTATTAAATGACCTAATATCATGCACATGTACTATATGTCATTAGTTTGCAAGACATTAGTTTATAGTGTAAATTTAAAAAGTTTAGTTGATAGTATATATAATATGAATTAAATTATTTTGCTATTTTGGAAATTTTATATATCAAATGACAACAGTTACAAAGTCACTTTTATTTTTATGTGAATTATATTTTATTTTGTTTTTATATTACTTTATTTTATTTTTATCTATTCAGTTAAATAACAAACTTTTTTCAAATGCCTATATCTACATATAAAAGGATATCAAAGTTTTATATAATTTTTTCTCCTTTGAATTTTATCATTCATTTCAATTATTTTGTTTTTTATTTTTATTTTTCTTTACTAATCAAATAGTCGTATAAAATTCATAATTTCTATTTTTTTTTTTAAAAAAAGCGCATGCATAGTTATTCAGAATTTTTTATAAAAAGAATAACTTTTCAAGCCATTTTAAAAATAGTTATATCATAGTATAAAAACTCAATATGATAAGGTTTGAATCTCAACGTAAAAATATGTACACGTTTAATGTGTGAGGGTACTCTAAACATGATTGCCAATGGAGGGAATATGGAGAAAAAAACCTCAATGTGACAAAAAAAAAAACAATTAAAGTAGATAAATTATTGACATCAAATAGTTTATGAATTTTTGTTTTGAAATTTTCAAAAATCAATTATAGTTTTTAGTTTTACTTCTCAAATTCAGTTATGACTTAAGTTTTAGATTTGTGTAGTTAAATAATTCTATTTACTTTTAGCTCACTATGAATTTATTCAATATAACCAAATATTGATACATAAAAATAATTTGTTTAAAACATTCAAATTCTTTTGCTTAAAGATGAAATATATTTAAATTTTTATTTTAAAAAAATCTAAGTAAATAAGCATATAAAGTTGATCTTTTGCTCTTGAAAAAGAAATTGTTTGCTCAACGACTTTACTTCCTTGACGATGAAAAAATCAGGATCAAAATTGAATATTTTTGTGTATCTTTTTTTGTGACTAGTTGACCAAATTTACGCGTTGTTCATAAAAAGAATTTGAAATGTTTTATTGTTGTTTATAGAAGAAGTTGCATATATAGCGTGAAAACTCCGAAACAATCAAGAACCATCGTCAGAGACATTTATTTCAATTATTTTGTTGAAACAACTCGACACAATATTGCATTAATTATATGGAAATACCCAAAGTGGGGTGTTTGGTAATGACAAAGGTTAAATTTTAACTTAATGTATCAAATGCATAAATTTTGTTTTAAAACTCTTGTAAACAATTCATTAAAAATTTAAAAAGTGTTTTTTTTTAAATTACTTTTAAAATTCTTAATATGTCATTAAAGTCTACGTTAGTATAGAAATTCATGATTTAAGTATAGAAATTTTTCATGTATTTTGAAAATTATATGTTTAAATTTTGAAGGGTTCAAAATGTTCTGTTTTCGAAAACATTGTTACTATTTTTTATTTCTTGAAAAAATGTTTTAAGGATACTTGAGAGTATATTTCAAACAATTTCAAAATGTATTTGTTTACATTGCAATTGAATTGAATCAATTTTAGTTCTATGAATATAAGTTATATTGCAACTTTTGGATTTATTTGACTTTAGAGACCAAAATAATATTATTTGACATTAAATTATGTTTTGGATACTATATTTGTTAGTGACAAATACTATTTAGACAATCAATGATATATTTCAATGACAAAATTGACATTAAATTATGTTTTTATTCAGTTGTACTATTATTTTTGTAATATCATAAATCAAATAATTAAAAATAATTAAAATTTAAAATTTTAAAATATTTTAATTTATAAATTATTATAATTATATTATTATTATTACTATTACTATTAGTATTATTATTAATACTCTAATTGCTATCAATATTCAATTTGTTTAAAATAAGGTCATATTAGTAAGTTGTTTAATAAGAAGTTTGTTTTGTTTGTTAGTTAAAAAATAACAAACAAAACCAAACAAACAATGGATCCTAAATGAATTTAATATGTACTCAGCTTTATTTGTAACAACCAAGAGTTTAGTGAGGAAAATATAGAATATCTAATCAACTTATCTTATAAATATTTAAATATAAATAGATACAAATAAGAAAAATACTGAATTAAAAACTCAACTGAGATAACCATGCCAAAATAAAGACGAGCAAAAGTACATGTTGCAACAACGTTAATAGCAATTAACATTTAAGAATTTTTTTTATTTATTTATAAAAAACGCTTGAAGATGCGAGTAATCACATCCTTTAAACTTTTATGGTACATCTATTTTAGGAATTTGGGATGGAAAAAGTTAGATATTTTGAATGATATTTTCTTATAAAAATATATTTTATTGAAAACCTAATTCTATTAAAATTGAGATTTTATGAAATGCAATAATAGATTATGAATTGATTTATTCATTGAATTACCATTTTTTATGATTTTTTGAATATATATTCTTTAAAAGATTGTTTTATTGTATTTTTTTGAATGATTGTTGTTATATATTCAAATGAAATATTATATTGTAAATATGATTTTATGAAGATGATTGTTAAAAAAATGAATTATTTTGATTGTACGTGTTTGAGATGAGCTTATGTTCCATATGAATGAATCTTGTACTCCACGTGAGATAAATTTTAAACTCCACGCAGATGAGTCTTGTATCTCACATATAGATAGTTTTAAACTTCAATATTAGATGAGTTTTAAACTCCACATGTATGAGTCTTGTACCCTACATATAGATGAATTTTAAACTTCACATGAGTTTTAAAATCCACACATACGAGTCTTAGTGCTCCACATGATGAGATAATACTAACTTAGCGGAAGTAGTATATCTCTATATAACGATGAAACATTATTGAATTGATTGATTTATTTTCTACACAATAAATGTGTATATTGAATTTATTTGATTATTATAGATGTGAATTATTGTTAATTTAAGTGAGTGAAGTTTTATTAATTATTGGAAGTAATTGGTTGTTATAGAAACATCTTAGTTATATCATGTATATTTCTAAAGAATATTTTTGAAAAAATGCGGGTGTCATGATCGATTTTTTCGGTTACCGCGCCCGTTGAAAATAATAATTGTTTTAAAATTGTATACTATTCACTGATTAAAGTGTTGTTTTCAGAAACTGAGACCGTCAGAAACGTTGAGAAGTTCTACCTCATTTGAGAAGAGTAATTTTCTTAGATTAAATTAATAGATCAAGAATAAGTAGACATAATGTTTATTTTATTTTGGGATTAGTTATTAAATGTCTAGTTTTGAATATTTTGATTATCAAAGAATTTTCAACTCTAAGATTTTATTTTAAGGATTTTAACATATTTTTTTTTAAAATTTAATTATTTATTATAGTACCTTTTCTTTTATATAAATATAAAAACTTTTTCGTTATTATCTCAATTATTATACCCATGTAACTAAGCGTTATAATTTTAGTCATTGCCAAATCACGTCCACACGTGTTCGTAAGAGAATGACCCATTACTCACGCAATAAGAAGTTCACAAAATTAATGGGTAGACTATCATTTGTCTTTGCAAGTATAGAGCATTGTCACTTTGATAACTGACTCAGTCAAATTAATCTTCGAATAATAAAAAAAGTCAGTCAGTAAAGTCACTGACGTTATAACGGTCAATAACTACTTTGACAATAAGTGATATCTTTTATAAATATTTATAATAGTAAATTGTATTTTTTAAAGACTATTTTATTGATTCGAAGATCTAGATTTTTAATTGAGTCATAAATTAAAGTGGTAATATTCTACACTTTCCAATATTAAAATGGTAGTTTGTCTTGCTAAAAATAAAATATTAAAATTTTCCAGAAAAAAAATTATTTAACCCAAAAATTAATATGCTATGAATCTATAACTATAATATCTTTATTGTGTTCATTTCCACCTATGGAAGGAATCACCAAGATTTAAAATAATTTATTTATGGATGTTGCTAACTAATATCATAATAAAAACATTTTTTAAGATTTTCAAATATAAGACACTTATTAATTAAAAAACTAAGTGTTAATTTCCAATGTATTAAATATACAACTTTTTTATAAAAATTTACTATTTTGAATTTATTAAACATTGTTTTTAAAACACTCATTAGCATTGACCTCTTTATTTAAGAGTTTCATTTAAGCAAGTTTTAAATAAATATTTTGTTATATTATGTAAACTAATTTTAGACTATAACAAATAAAAAATTAATAAATATAAAATACTTTCATTAAATAATAACATAAAATTAATTTACACTAATAATATACACTCATTAAATTTATATAGTATCACTTATTAAAACATGTTTATATGGTTGCAATAATATAATATGCTTTAACATTTGTATATATATCATCCAAATCATCAATCACCAGTACAGAAAAGGTAGTAGAGGCTATTTTAATCCTACAAACTCATTCTCTATAAACCACTTGTTATAACTTTGTTTTACACCAAACAACTTGTTTTAACTTATAAGCTATTAGTATGACTTTATCAAATATATAGAACCTAAACTCTTAGAAATTTAATTAATTGGTTAACGGCAACCAAACAAAAAAAATGCTTTACGACTTTTTTTGGATTGGTATAGTAAAATAATCCTTCAATGCATTAGTCCAGACATGTGTAACTTCGCCTAAGACGTGTAGTGCAAGACCAATGGCTTCTGCACCATATTCATCGCCTATCTTCATCCTTTTCTCATCCAAACTAATCCCTTATCTCTCGAGTCTCGTCGAAGTCCTAGGTGAAGAAGGTGAGCTGATGGTGGTGACCACCAAATCCTCTGCTACATAGCGCCTCACCACCATGACTCACAGATCCAGGATATCATGGTAACAAGCATCCCCTGCAAACCCTCCCTTAAACCCAGTAGTGTGTAACAATACAAAGTCATAAAGCAATATAATGGCCATAAAGCAATTACATGTTACATTTGTGGACTCCTTTGAGCTGCTTCCTCACATCCATCAACCACCACCCTAGATCTAGAGATCGTGCTTAAATTAAACAAGGAAAAGAGTAAACTACTCTATAGAATTAATTGTGGGTTTGTTGCTACAACACCATGAAAATGAGTTGTTCGAGGTTTCTGTTAGTGGAAGTTTTCCTAATGGGGCCATGCAAAACTAAGTTTTACCTACAAGTGACCAGAATCACTGTTCCATCTCCTCACCATGATTGTCACAACCATCGGTTCTGTCGAAATCGCCAGAAAAACCATCAAACATTTGTTGTTAGAATATGCCATTCCGACAGGAAGAGTTACAAATGTGCTATGTTATAGACGCAAATGTTGAATGCCTCTAGCTCACCTTCACTGTGCAAGTCAAGGATAGAACAAAGAAGATTCACGTTGCAGTGGTCGAGCTGAGAGAGAGCGGACATAAAATTAAAAAAATACAATAAAAAATAGGTGTCTCCTTGGAGAAAAGGGCTTAAATTATTATTCTTTTTGACGAAGAAAAGGGCTTAATTTGAGTAAATTGTTATTTTCTAAATTAATTAATCAAATCTAAACATGCACCTAGGGTCAATAACTAAATCTAAACATGCACTAATTGATGTTTCAAACTGTTTACAACCTATTTCGTCAAAAATCAAAATAAAAAATTGTGTACAACGTATGAACCAAAATCAATATAATAAAGGCATGTAGCCTTTCCTCTCAGAGTTTCAAATGAGGCAGTCAAAGTGACGATTTGATAACTTTCATTTCAATCCTCACTGCCACTTGAAATAAGTAAAAAATTTGAAGAGAAATAGCTTTCTTTTCCCTTTTTCTAATTTTATTTCCTTTTTTCTTTCTCTATAACCTCCTTTCAGGTGGGAAATAACAAAACCTAAGGTCGGAAGAAGTTGCATGGGCAACCTCAGATGAACTACAATTTACATGTCAAGAAGAGGTTAGGCGTATGAACAATAAAGTCCAAATAATCGATCACCTAGGGTGGTTGGGTTTTGTGAATTTCTTCATAGAGAATTTGCGTTATTGGAATCTGTTCAGCCGCTGGCTTATTGTCAGTAAGAATGCTGTACAACGAGTTCAATTCTTCTGCATTCGCCTTTTTAAATAGGTTCTTTAGTACTTCAACAACTCCAACAGGTGCATACTTATTCGTAGGAACCCCTTCATCATTTCCACCTGCACCATTTGCATTGGTTTGGCAAGCTTGTGAAAGCTGCCCTTGAGGCCGAGAGAACGGCCGAGAGTCCCAGTATTCATTACAAACTCGACTTCGATCTAGTGCCTCAATAGCCTGATGAAAGAAAACAGATACAATAATACCTTGAGAGTTATCAAAATTATGTTTAAGGATAGAAAACCAATTTGGGCATTACAAAACTAACAATTCAGATGAAAAACCAGAAAGGAGTTTACAGCTCCAAAATACCAGGTTATAAAAAATTATGCATAGGTTAAATTAAATGACTGAGATTTTGTTTGTTTCATGTGCCAGGCTGAATAAACAAAATTAAGATTATGTTTAAAATCCATATGTAAAACAAGTGACACGCTTTTGCATTAATAATTCTTCATACTGCTTTCTTGATAAAGGAATTTTGATTTGAAAAAAAAAAAAGCTATTGCCTAAAGTGAACTTTAAGGTGAGGACTTTTTTAAGCTACTAATAGAAAAATCAAAAGTCTTTTTCAGCCCAATTATTTAATTTTTATAATATTAATAATAGAAAAATGTATTTAAATTCAGATTGATACGATAAGAATATCAAAGTTACTTAGTAAGATAAGTAATTACTAATAATGAAAGAGAGTCACAGTAAGCTGGTGGATCTAGTGTTTAAGAGAAAAACATTTGGAGCCCAAGCAAAGGCTTACTTGCTTCATTCACCCTTGGGTAGCCCATCCCCCCCAACTTTTTCTTTTGTAAAGAAATTACCAAAAGCATGCATGTTAAATGTCTGTACAAAAAAATTTGTAAATACATAATTACTTGATATTTATCAATGGGAGGTGGAACCGTGGAAGAAACAAGAGTTCATTTAGAATTTCCTTTCAGCCCATGTCATACTCAAATGAAGCACTTTGAAGTTTCAACTATAAATGAGTTTTGAGTAATAAAATTACCTGCACTATTGCTGGTGAAGAAAACCCAAACATTTCAAAGCCATCAAGGCTGCCAGGAGGATGTAAAGGAGGAAGACCCTTTTTTCCCAGCTTATGTTGTTTTGCAATCTCTAGATTCACTCTCTCTCTTACCATTTCCCAGCATTTTTTTGCTGATGTATGAATGAAAACCTCATTTGGACAATTTTCCAAGGAAACCTGGGGGGAGGGGGGAAACGAGATTTAGTTATTTTACAAATAACCTGTTTCTAGTTACAGCCAACTGAATCACTCACTGACCAAAGCAGTCCTCTCAATGTCCAAAGCAATTTTCAACCAAGAAAAGAAACTAACACCTAAAAAGTTTTAAATTTAGATGCCTAGAATGGCCTGTGGTTGAACAATATCTCAGAGATTAGGTAAAGGGACAAAATAATCTCTCTACAACATTAATGTCAAAGGGAACAACTGAAAACAAACTTTGCTTTAAACGCACAGTACAGTCACGAACTGATGAGAATAAGCCAGCCAATAATCTTCCATCAAACTTTGTCCCACAATAAGGGGTAAACCTCAACAAGATTATAGCAATAATAGGACTTCAATTCCCAGTGCATGAGAAATTTGCATCAGAAATATGAAAGGCTTTTTAAGACATATTGACAAAAAAACATTTTAATATCACTTGCATGACAAAAGCCTACAATTAAACATAAAAAGGTGAACGTACCATAAATAGAGGCGAACCACGTCCAGCATCAAGAATTTCTGAAACATAGTAACATGTACTGCATGGATCTAAGATATTTATGTATCGAACACGGCTTCTAAATCCTGCATTGATTAATTTAATATGCGTAAATACACATCTTACATATTCAATTAAACAGTGACATAGACATGCAAGTCATTATAGACCAAATATACACACCCTTTGGAAATATAGCCTGACTGCTGCACCATGACTTTCCAGAAAGCACAACTCCAAATTCCAAAGGCTCGACATTGCAGTTGATGCGCCGGACAACCTTTGCAATACGAGGACCTTTCTGACGGTTATTGTTTGGACCACAAGATATGTTACCATTAATAGCTCTTGCATTGTCTGCTACATTAGAAGTGGAACATCCACCAAACTTCTCATGATTATCCTCCTTCTTAGCTTTAATAGTGCTGGAAGGTTGTGGGTTTGGAGGACAAACCTCCGATCTTTCCAAACAATGATTGCTGGACTCCGCTCTTGAAGAAGCTGGAATATTTCTAACTGATTCTGCACTAGTAAGACCTATACGAAAAGAAAGATCTACTGGGGTGGAAGCTAAAACTGGTCCTTTCTGTTCATGACATTCCTGTTTCACATGCAAAAGCTGAGTTGAACTCGAACCCAAATCTTCACGGGGCAATGTAAAAGCATCCTTTTCACCCATCGCAGCGTCGTCTGTCACAGGGATGGTCAAACTTTTATTTTCTATATTATTACGCAGGCTTGCTTTATTTCTAAAACCTGCAAGCATATGAGGAACTTCTTTCCTTCTATTTGAATCTGGCATCTTAATTTTATCATCTTCATCGTCACTAAGAAGTATAATATTGTTATGTCCGCAATGTGAACTTTTCTCATCTACATGTTGAGCTAGAGGTGGAGATAAAGCATATGAGGAATCCTCTTGATTTAATTGACATTCAGGGGCACCCAAATTTGATCTGCAAATAACAGGTTCTTCTTTAATAACACAGATCTTATGTTTGGTCATCTCGCATGTAGGTTTTGAGCTATTAAACGTTGGCAGTTCCTTCGTGCGACTCAAAGGTGATACAGCTTCTTCTGATTTCCTCTGTCTAAGATAGTTCTGATCCTTGCTATTTGCCAAATTTGCTCGATCCCCTTTTGGAACATCTATCAATTGAGAATTGTCCATAAGTTTATTTGATGGATGCAAACCCTCCTCTTTATTCACATTGGCCCTGGAAGAATGAGATGAGTTGGATGAATGCGATTTCAATTCCTGAAGTACTGTTTTTTTATCTACTGAAACATAAGAAGTTAGTGCCAGCCCGAGATCTAGTTTTGCCCATCTGTAAACTGCACTTAATTTTCCTTCCAATGCATCAACAAGAATATTTAGTTCACTAACATCATAACGAAAGAGGAAAAATTTGGAGCTCCAAGGGCATGAACAAAATTGCTTTGCATGATCCAAGCAGGCATATCTATCTGCAGAACACTGGCAGCCAGCAGCAGATAGGTGTAAATCAAATAAGCAGATGTTGCATTCCCTTTCACTCGTAGCATCAAAACTACTCTCCATTTTTAACGCCCGTGAATTACCGCAGAGAAATTCCCTTCTTACTCGCTCCATCTCAACACGTGTCTAGGGGAAGGGGCATAAAAAAATCAGTAAGCGAAAGTATTCACAAAGCCTAATCCATTTCATTTAGCATTAAATTTTGATTAATACTGTGAAGGTGGAGGGTCACTCATAAATCAAGAGCTATAATTTCAATTACTCTGAAATTGTAATTGTGTACATGTTTGCTTGCCCCTTTAAAATTTTAATATTACAAGATCCACAAATTCAAAGCAAATAGAACAAAAATTTTGTAGTTTAGTTACAACATTAGGGATTTAAAATATGTTGCCACTAATGAAGTCAGGTTCCAACGAGTAAACTAGAGGATCCTTTGCCATAAAAACTTTTTCATTTTTAGTCCCTATTATTTAACAAAAATTGTGCGTCTTTGGTCCCTCGACAATAAATAAAAACAACCAGTTTATTTATGTAATCTACAAAGACTACAAATGAATAAAATTTTTATTGAGACTAAAATTGAATGGACATGATTTTGTAGGAACTAACAACATATTTAACCCTTCTAATTCAATCAATGGAAACAAGGGTCGTTTTGTTCAATTCCACTACATCCCATCCCTTTTTGGAAATCCAAACATAGCTTATTATAATGAATACACCTTACATGGTAGCTCAACAAAACTACCTCACCAAAAATTCCATCATTATGATCATGTCATAAATTAAACAATTAACGTAAAATCATTAATATTATCCCTATATACAGAATTATTTGGAGAAACAAAATTTACCTTGAATGCTTTTGCCAAAAGACCATCCTTTCCACAGACATCTTTCCATTTAAGATTACCCAAAGTGTTTTTCTTCAGCAAATTAATCTCCCATTGGGCTCGTACGGCTTCCCTAGCAGCCCCAAGCAACAGCTTATCATGAGATATGGAAGTCTTGCGCCCCTGCTCCCGGTACAGCTCTATAGCAATATTCCCATGGGGCAGCCAGTCAACAGGAGCTACATTAACAGCCTCAGCGCAGTTGAAGCCACAATTGAACCCAGAGTGGTAGGCTCGAGGAAATGTCAGAACAAAGTCCCCAGGGTTTTGGACACACCTATAAACTGGTACACCTTTAGACTTAAGAATCGAAGGAGAAAGCTGTGTGACCTGTACGCGGAAGTTAGAAATTCAAGCATCAGATAAATAGATGTAAAAAAAACAAAGCATGACCATCCCACAGATATTTGTCTGCTCAGTAATGAAATATGGACAGGTGGGTGAAACGAAGAGAAGTTAGAAATGAAAATAGAACTTCACCCCACCCAGTGAGAAGATATCAATAATTTTCATCTTGTTTGTTACTTATCTAGTGAAGAAAATAAACACGACGATTGGCAAGAGGAACGATAGCATGTGAAGTGAAAGAAGAAATATGTGATCCCCATTTGCAACATCATGATCAAATGAACTTGTGCAGTGGAAGATAAACTTCGCTTACCAGCTTATGAAGCAAGTCAGGTTGATCTTCAAAAAGTTCAGGTAAATGCTTTCTCATGGCCTCTTCCAATTTGCATGCATCTATTGCAGGGACACCATACCACATTTTCGGAGCACCCCAATGCATATAATTCAATGAATATAAATGGTGGTCCTCCACATGCTGCACCCACAATTAAACCATAACAAAATATAAAGCGGCTCTTAAAAATAAAGATGCTATGTAAGCAATCACTCTCATGTGCACACACATAAAACTTCAATAAATTCCATTCAATGCACACCAAATAGTTCTGACATAGTTTATTTATTAAGAAAGTCAAGGCAAAAGGATGTCAACTACGTGGATTCCTTATTCTCTCACATAAACACACCTATAGCACCTCTCCCACCCTCGAAGGGTTTATTGTGTATGAAGAAACAATAATCCATATAATATATAGACAGGACATACAAACACAATATGTACATGAACAAGCATAGGGTCCTATAGACAACAAAAGCAAGGCCTGCAAATGTATACTGATAAAGATAAATTTGTAATGCTTATTCTTGAGATGGGAAAATATTGACTACATTGCTTGAGGAATCCCAGAGCACAGTCAATTGCGTATGTACAGGATTTACAATTTACAAATTAGTAACGGAAAAAACAAAAAAACTAAGGAAACTAATCATATGAAAGCTAAACAAATAAAAACAAAATATATATGACACTGAATACATTAACTCTCCCTAAAAATCAATTTTGTCTTGCTCAGAATGTGACACAGCTTGTTCGATGGAAGCCCTAGTTTGATTGCCACTAGGAATGACAATTTGAAGATTTGTTTTTCAGAATCAACCCAACAATAGCTCTAATACCATCTTGAGATGGCCAAACATTTACTGAATTGCTCGAGGAATCCCTCAACACAGTCAATTTTATTTTACATATATATACACATAAGATTTACAATTTAATATTGGAAAGTACATAAATAAGTGAACTAATTATACGAAAGTTATACAAATAAAAAACATAAATATGACACTAAATAGATTATATTCTCCCTAAATAGGAGATACTTTCCAACAGTTATAGGCATGAGTTGATGAAAAATTCATGAAAGACGTGCAAGAGAACAAGGAAAGTATGTTGTCCTTACCCAACAAAATGAGGAAAAGCACATTCCTATATATAACCATGGCACTACAACACCAGATATGTCACTCGTTTCATAAGAGAGCAAAGACCCAGGTAACCTTGCAAAGTTATTTAAATTCCAGCCAGATTTTATGTACTGTTCATGTGAAACAGAAACTTGACTAGACTTGCTAGGAAAACCACTCCCAAAAATCCCGGTTTCCAGATCAGCTCCATAAAGCACCTACAGGTATATCCGAAACAAAATGTAAGGAAATGGTCAAGTACAAAGGGCAATAAGTATGCAATAATTTCACAAAGCAGCAATGTAATAAGATTATATTGAAAGTGACCTCAATTTCTTCAGTAGGACTCTCGACCATCCGCCAGTATTCACCCTCAATTTTCTCCACAGAAGGCTCCGAGGTACCATTTAAAATTGTTGCATGAGCACTTGAATGAGATGCATTCTCATTTCTGAAGTATTTGACTTTAAAATCATCTGCATATCTCTTAAATGTTTCCAAGGTAAATTCCGGACCAGGTTCAAACCCAAACCTTTCAACTTCACAAAATTCTTCATTAGGTCCTGTTCCAGTGCCATTATTCACTCCTATTCTTGTGCATCTTCTCCTTTTCCTTTTCATATTATTTTGAATCCTTGACTTCTTACTCCCTGAACCACGATTCTGAAGCTTGTCAATCCTCTGAACACGAGTAGCAAATTTAGAACCCTCCCATATACTTTTCTCCTTGAGAGGACAAGTAGGTTTCCATGAACGTGGGGGAACAATACGACAAATTCCATATGGTTCAGCTCTGGAGCGAATACTTGATATATATTTCAAAGTATCTTGAAACTCCTGGAAAAAAGTTTATGAACAAGTCAAGGTTTGTATTATACAGTTAAGCTAACCTTTAGAACTACAACTAGAAGTGAACGTATAAACGACAGCGACAGGAGTGAACTCAATGTGCCACAAGAAAGGAGCAAGACCTCTTCAGTGGGGTAGAAAACAGGAGCATCCTCAAGATTTGGCCTACGAGCATCTTCTGGTCGCCATCTGGCAATGACCTACCAGAAACTTCAATTGTCAATTACTCATCAGACAAAAAATTGCCCTATAAGAATGCTTTTTTTGCAAATTGGCAAGGTAAACAAGCAACTTCTGTTTCAACATACAACGATAAGGGAACATCCCCACTCATAAAATTTGGTAATGAAAAAATATCATTATTATCATATGTCTATATTAATATAATAATAATTGTAACAGAAAATAATGACAGGAGATTGAAATTATGACAGGTCAAAGTTAACTCATTAATTAATGAATCGAAAAATATTAATGCCTCGAGCAGCAACACACCTGTTGGCAATTACTGCAATCTGGACAGCCTCGGATGACTCCTTTAGGAAGACAAGATCTCGAGGAGAAATTCTGCATTGATATTCATACGTCAGACACTAATCAAAAGTGTGCCCTTACATTTAGTTACATGATATACATTGCAATAAAAATCAAGACATCCAAAGTGTAAATGAATCCACATAAGACTGACTTGATCATGTCGTTCACAATCAGAGTCTTCCTCTAAACCGTTCTCACACTGTCCGTGGTTAATCCATGGTCTTCGTCGAAGGGATCTAGAAACCTTTGAAGTATCAGCAAATTGAACACCATTTCCGATTTGATTTGACTGTGATTCAGAAGCACTTGTAGAGGAACTGGTCAAATTTGTATCATTGTGTTTCTCATTCTCTTCTACCCTCTTCAGTGAGAAAGATGTATATGACTCAAAACCTGGTGGAACTGATGGAAAATCGTCGTTATCTTCTTTAACACATATCCTCATAAGCTCGGTCCCCATCAACGACGTCATACAAAAGGCAATAGGCAATGATGTATCTGATTTGTCTTCCCTGTTTGAACTAAGAAGTAAGTATAAGGCCATAATCTACAAACTTCACAGACACAAATAAAAGCATTATTATATCTTCTATTAAACTTACTTTGTTAAGAAGTGTACTTATATAGTCAAAAATGCTAAGCTTGTTGAGTCTCTGAACTTCCGCAGCATATGACAGCTATAAATGAAATCAATATAAGCAAAATCAAGGTTACAATAACTTCATAAATAGCTGAAAAGCACCGATCTGAAACGTGTCACAATAAACAGAGAAAGAGCTAGCTCAGTTAAGGTAAAGCATTAGCATTCAACAAAGGAACGTAATATTCGACACTTTTCTTTTGTAATTTAGTCAAAATTACTATACTTACTCTAATCCAACTAAATAATTTTCAAGGATACTATTCGCATTCATCTAACAAAATGGCAGATCAAAAAGCAAATGCATATCGAAACTTCAATATGTTCATGTTTGTCATTCTTGTTTTAATCAAGTACAATTAATTAAAAAATGAAAGGACCAAGTAAATGTAGAATAATGCATCATCTAAACAAATGATAACCAACATTCTGTATCCCTTTCTTACTTCTAAATTCTAATATTTTCCTTCACTATTTCTAGGGACTCATGAGTACCAGATCTTTAGTTCATTACTTCATTATTACATTTCTCAGATCATGAGATCAAATATTCAAACAATTCAGCAATCAGTGACAAAATACCAAAAATAATCTCACAGATCCGGTACAAAGGATCTTTACAAAGTTAGTTATCATTATCCATACAAGTATACCTAATTATATAGCTGTAAATAACAAATTAAAAATCATTATAAACTCACTACAATAATATTATTTGGAATTTTTGAATGGATATAGACCAACCAAAATAATAATGATAATAATAATTTTAAAATAATAATAATAATAATATAATAATAATAATAATAATAATAATAATAATACCTTAGTCAATCTTACTATAATCAAGCAATTTAGTGGTAATTATCCAAAATCCTAACAAAATATAAAAAAATCCATACCCTAGGATGAGATATCTAAAGGAAATCGTGGAGGAATTGCAACGTTGTATTGTATGGTTGAATATATGAAAAAATCGTGTAGGTAAAATGGTGAATCCGTCAGAAAAAATCAAGGATAAATTCGTGGTCCTATAGATTGGTTATGGTAAGAACAAAGGAGCGTGAAGAATTGAAGTTTAACTGCAAAACTTTACAAACCCTAACAAGATAGATAGATGAAGAAGATGATTAAGAAAGCAACATAGACAAATCTACATCCTCTTCATTAATGTCTATTTGATTTTTATTTTTATTTTTCCCTTCTTTTGGGTTTGTTTTTGGTCAAATTATTTTGGGGTTAAACTTGTAATAGTGAAGCATGTGTATAAAGTAAATGAGCCCAAGGGCGTTTTTGGTTTTTCGTCTCCTGGGTTTCTTATTCACATTATTCACAAGCTTCGGGTTTTTGTCTAGCCTTTACGTAATTGTGGTATCACTATATAAATTGTTTTTATATTTTTAATAGATTACACTCGTTAGATTAATAAATATTTTTTATTTTTATCATACTGCCTTTAAAATCATCATCATGAATCATCGTAGTGTTCATTGTAGTGTGCTAGGGTAAGTTTTTCTTTTAGGGTATTTTACAAAATTTATAAAAAAAATTAAGTAAAAGATTTATTAAGAAAAATAATAATGGGAAACATAAAGCTAAATCACACATAGAAAAATAAAAAAGCAGAAAATGCAAAATAATATTTTTCAAATTAAGTAGGGTTGTTGACCATTTGACGAATATTGTATAGTTTGACTTTAATCAAATTTAGTTTTATAAATTTATCGGTGTTTATAGTCTTATAATCATTAATACATTTGACTTTAAATTTATTATACTTAAATCAAATGTTATAAATTTATTAAATAAAAAAAATAAATTTTTTAAATAATTTAAAGATTATGATTAATTAATTCAACACTGTGCAATGCACAAGAAGAAATTATGAAAATAATGTGTTTCATATAATTTACAATTTATTCTATTAAGATATTTATTAGTCATAATGTTTAACAATAAATTACGGTATCAACTTATGTAAAAAAATTGATGTTTTATATTAATTATTGGATATTGCTTTTATGGTTTAAGATTTAAAAATCACTTCAAAACACATAAATAATATTTGAGAAGGTAATGTGAACCAATAAGTAAAAAAATTGATGTTGTATATTAACTATTGGATATCACTTTAATGATTTAGGATTTAAAAACCACCTCAAAATATCAATAATATTTGAGAAAATAATGTGGATTAATAATATGATATATTATGAAATGTCTCGAAAAAATATCCTTGAAGAGTAATAAAATCTTAGCTCAAGAATATAAATTATAAAAAGATACTAAATTATATATTTAATAGATTTATTTTTATATAAAGTTATTTGCACAATTTCACATTTTTTTAAATCAAACGTTATTTATGTTTAATAGTGACAAAACTACACATTAATGACAAAAGAAATGTCTTTTATTTGATATAGTATATATATGTGTGACATATAAAGTGAGAGGTATCTTCATGTGAAAGAGGAGAGGATCTAGTCACCACCCTCCAATTAAAATCAACGGCCTACTTGATATTTTAGTTTTAAAACTCTTGTAGTCATCCACTTTCAGTTACATTCCTTCCATCACCCCTTTTCTTATAGAAGTTATTGTTATGTGTTTTTCTTTCTTTATGAAACCGATTCTATAATCATTATTCATGTCTTGTTTTTTTTTTAATAGAAAATATCCATCTCTTGTTAATCTGGTTCTCTCTATTTTTGTTAAATCTCTCTTATTCCATATTTCTCAAATGTTTCTATCTGCATAAACGAGGGAGATTTTGGCAAGTGGGAAGTCAATAATGGACCGACATTTCTTTTGAGGATTGGAACAATATAATGATGAATAATAATATAGAAAAGATTAAACCAAAAGAAATCAAATCAAATTAATAGAGTACTTTTACATTTAAACAAAACATGCGTATGCCACATGATTTTTCCGATCATTTAAAATCAAATTGACGGGTTTACCCACCGATCAAATAAATTATTGGGGCATATAGCACGATTCCTTAATCTGTATCCACTACAACCACCCATTAAAACAACCTATATGGCTGGATTACAACATTGAGACAAATGAGAGTTTCCCATAAATAAAGTAGAAGATGAACATAAATGAAGCCGAACAAAGACGAAGTGTGTGGGGGATGCACATCATATATTTTAAAATAGTATTTAATCGTAACTGTTAAAATTGTTTGAAAGGTAGTGATTGTATCTTCTCATCTTTCACACTAATATAGTCATCTCACTCGAAATATTTTCAAAGGTCAAATAATTTAATTATATTTATAATTAATTATTTAAACTACTTGATATATATTTTATAAAGTTTGATGATAAGCTAAAAATTGATATCATATAAATTATATTTTAATTTTTTTTTAAGAAAATGTTAAATCATTTGCTACGTTAATTAGGTTAGTCAAGATTAATGTCTTAAGCCATTTAAACGATGTTGTTGTCTTCTATATATATTCATTTGAATAATCAACTAATACATATCAACAATTATTTGATTTGCTTAGATGATTACATCGTAAAATAAACTTTATCCTTCAAAGTGTTGATTCTTTAACTACTTCAAATAATATTAACTGAATGTAAACTACTTTTTCTAAGCGACAAAAATTTAAAATAAAAGTAAAGATTTGCAATTGAAAGTAAAATTCAATGAAAATACACTAAAGGTTTAGTACTTGTTGGTGGTCACCGTGAGTTTTGATTCAACAAATGTTTTGTTTGTATAAGTTCCATAGCATTTGCGCATGAACTTCAATTGTATATGGTTTTACTAGCCTCTGGTAGAAATTTTTCTTCGAGTCTCATTTTCTTGTCATATATATGTTGATCCTTCTACACCTAGGTGGATTGGTTGTGCAATGAAGAGAACATCAAGACAACGAAATAACTTATTTGTTTCATGTCTATTTCCTAAAGTTGATTAATCCCTACTTCATGCCCAACGCTTTGCTGAAAAATGATAGACTGTTAGCTAACCAACTTGGGCTAACACATTGTGGTTCATCCAACACCTTAGACATGGCACAATCCCTTTTTAGGTTTACTAGGAATTCCTTTGAGTGGCGCCTATATTTGAAAACGGTGTGGTCGTTCAATGAATCTTTTCATGACTTCTAAACTTTTAGCTAATATTCATGGGAACTTGGTCTTAATTGGAATCGAGTTAGTTTGAGTCACGATTTGATGTGTGATATCAAGCCCATGTCCAAGGATAATGAAGTCTTAATTGATTTATAGCACCCTAATTGTGTAGGACCATTAGTTTGGGGTCTTATAACTTATTTATGTTGCTTACAGGTCAAAGGTTTCCCTAGTTGGTCGATTTCCACTTTTCTCCAAATAATGTGGATGAACTGGCAACCATCGATTGAAAAAAAGATCAACAACTTTTCCTATGCCTCATTTTAACCAATATTTGAGGAGGCACCGTCATTATCCATTTAGTGGCCATTTGTTAATGACCATTTGTTCCTAGATCATTGGTACATGTTGACTCATTGGTTGATATGCTACCTTTCAAAGTTGTTCCATCTCCAAAAGGCATTCTTCTAGGGTCAACACTAGCTCTCGACCAAAGAGTAAGTTTCACTTATATTTTTTATTTTACCAAATCAATTTTGAAATTTATTTCAACTGATGATTCATTCAATTGGGTGGGAAAACATCCTCTAGATGCAATAGTTATGTGTTACAATATTCTTACTCTTCCAACCTTAAAAGAGATCAAAGTTTATTGGGGTTGACATCTATAAATAAACTCTTACAATTGTTGTTTCCTCAACATGACAATCAGTTGAAAAAGGAAAACATGTTAGGGTATTGATCAAAACCTCATTCTCCCTATAAGTCATTGATTATTTGTTTATTCACTATTTTTTTTTCTTTCTATATATAAAAGCAACACTATTCTTCTTCATCCTTTGTCAATCCACGACTGACAGCCACAACTAGCTCTATATATGTAAAATTTTATGATTTCTCTAAAGTCGATGCCAACTCCTAAGGTAGCTACTAAAAGTCATGTGCATACCCCTTATTCTACTCCATTAGCTCAAGCACTCCAAATCTCTAAGGATAAACTATCAAAAATACTTTACTTTGGTTTACCTCGCATAAAGAGCTTTCTCTCCCATCTTAACTCACATGGAGTGAGTGAATGCAATTATGATGGGAAAGATCCTAGTTGGTAGGAATATAGTTGAATTTCTAAGAATTTCTTTTTTCCAAATTGGTCCATTCAATAAGTAACCCTACAATTGATGGTGAAGTTTATATCAAATGACTTTTCAAATTAATGATGTGGTCTACAAGCATCACATGGCTAAGGAGGGCCACAATCAAACTTATCTAAGGTGTATGTTTTCTAAAATGTAGTTTTATTTTGAGAATTGAAAAAGGATCTCACTTTCTTTGATATGATGATTGGACTCTATCAGTCACCTCCGTAATCATGTGTTGTTTGTTCAAATTATAGAAACTAACTTTCAAGTGATGGACATTCAATCTTCCCTATGTTAATTCACCTAAATGATAAGGTTGTGTGCATTATTGGATTTGAAAGGATAGTAATGAAGATGTCTACTCAATGAATATTTCTCTTGGCGTGTTAAAAACAAAATGAAATGTCATTCTTTAAATTTATTGAAATCGACAATTACAAGCTTTTAGAAATATATAAAGAAAATTATATGATTAATGTTGGGACTGTGCAAAAAAAAAAAAATCAGTTACAAGATCCAAATCTATAATTGAACCTAAATTCATTTTAAATATTTAATTAAAATAATATAGTTACAGTTCAATTCATTTACCAATCGTTTGAATACCTACGCATATTTTAGTTTTATATTTGAATTTTAACTTGTTATTATCCACTCAATTCTCAAATTAAATTTACAGTATGCAAGAACTCTAAATCATTTCTAACATATAAAGGATTTGCTTATACTGTTTAGTGATTTGTTAAATGCTTCTTTATGAGAAGTTTTTACATGTACTGCACGTATAATACATGAAATAATAATTAATATATGTCACATCATACATGTATCATGTAGGTATTAATTGCACAATGTTAATCTTAAATATACCTTTACTACCATTTCACGTAATCTTAAAATTCGAAACAATTTTTCTTTCCCTTTTACTTTAAAAAAATGTCACTTGAAACCATCAATATAAAAAACAAAACAATACAAAATAAAATAATATACACAAATATTGAATAAGTATATATAAGAGGTATGTGTTTGTTTTTTTTTTCCGTCAAAATAAAATAATACAAACCTTAATTAAAGAAAGATATATAAGGAGTGTATATTTATTTATTTTTAACATATAAATTTAAACTATTAACTGCTGTCAATAAGCATTAATAATTTACATTTTCAATATTGATTTGGTTTGATAAATTCATAGATTTTTTTCTTCAATATTTTGGTCTATATGCTAATTACTAATTAGATTTATTGATTTCTTGTTGATTATTCTGTTGTATTGTTGATTCATGTTTCTCTAGTGTTTTCTTTGGTGAAAGACAACTAGTTGTATTGTTGATCTAGATCGATTTCTTATTGAGCTTTTATACCGTAAAAATAACCAATTTTTAAATTAAAAATAAATATTTTTTTAAATAATTGTTTTTTAAATTATGAATAAATGATTTTTTAAAAATAAATATTAAAAAATAACTGAATTTTAACTGATTTTGAAAAAAAAAAATCAATTTTAAAATTATATTTGTCGACAAAACTGGTTGCATAACCAAAAATCAGTTATTTAATCATTATTGAAGTTACTATCAATTTTGTAACCGATTTTAAACTAATTAAAAAGTAGTTTTTGTTATAAATCTTAATCCATTATTTAAAAATAGATATAGTTTGGTTTAAAAAAAAAAACAAACAAACAACCATGCAATACTCTAATTAGCGTTGATTCAACTTTGCTACATCTCTTCTTCGTCGTAGAGATATGACTCATTTGATTTTCATGATTATAATTTATTCGAAACTATTGCTATCATTCACGGCCTAAAAAAGTTTAATGGTGAATAATACTAGACAAATTCAAATCAGTATGTTCCAACAAAATAAATATCTCTATAATTTTTGTCCTTTGAATTACACTTATAAAAAAAAAATAGTATTAAATTTATCGTACAATATTTATTTATATTAGATTAATATAAAAATATTTAATCACTTCCACACTTACAAATTACTACAAATTTTAAAAGTCTCGTGATTCCTAATATTAGAATTTGAGATGTTATAAGAATGAGTAGATTGACATGTCTAAAAACATAAAATGCTTTATATTTTAAATATTCTCTGACCTTTACCTGCATATGAAATTCATTTATTCTTGATCCATAGCACACAACAAAATCATTTCATTAGTGTATGTTCAATGATAGAAAGTGTAGAGGGAAAAAAATTGTTTATAACCAAGGTAAAAAGTATGACATAATTAAAATAAAAAACTAATTGGAAACAATGCAGTAATCTCCGAGGACAAATGTCAAATTTTTATAATGTTTGAATACTTTTTAAAAATAATTTGATTGATAGTTTTTTTTATTGTCTTAAAAATATATTAAATTTCATCATAATTAAATCACACAGTAATGTTTTATATATGTTCGAATCTACTACAAGACGTTTAATTTAACAATATCAGCATTTATTAATTAAACTAAGAGTTAGAAATATTCACTGTAATTAAAAAATCAAAGACACACATACAAATTTAAAAACATAATTAAATTCAACAAACAAATAATATATATCACAACAATTAAGTCCAATGAGGAGAAATAAATAAAGACATCTCTTTTTTTCCTCCTCATATTTTCTCGTGTACTTCTAATCTTTGTCTTTAAACATTTTCTCTCTCTCGTTTTCATTTTATTTATTGATTCATATTTTACTAGAGATATCCATTTATCTCAACTATGTCCTAACATGTTTTGATTTATATTAAATATAATCTTACATTAGTTATAATTGCAACTTATAATGTAAAAATATTGATAACGTTTAAAACAACTAACCCTTTTTCATTGATTGATTTCTTAACCGTTGTAGAATTGATTACAAAACAATCAATGTAAAAAACATTTAAAAATGTCAAAAATATCATGTGTCGCTTTGTATGTTGGTTATACTGCAATTGATGTAGAAAGTCATTGTGGAATCCTTATTTTGCACAGGTGGATATAGCTGTTGCATAGACAAGAAAAAGTATACCATTTTTTTAGCCTTTAAATCCAAACCTTTTCCAAAGGTTCTAGATGTCAGTGCTCTTTGGATTAGGAACATTATTTGGTTTTTTCTGGCAAATCATATTTACAAATATTGTAATTCATTGTCTAAGAATATATATTATATAATAAATATTATTTTAATTATTAAATGCATAAAATATTATCATAAATAAGTTTAATTTTCCAACGCGCTTTTCGTCGGTTAGTAATTTATATATATATATATATATATATATATATATATATATATCAAACTAAAATGTTAGAAAAGTGAGTTTTAATTATTGATTAAATAAAAACAAAAAATTATCTGATTTTTTTAAAATAATTATATGTTACTCAAATAATTAATAATCTCACTACTTATGTATCGTCAAGATAACTTTTCATGTTGCAACCTATTATCTATTTGAATTGTCATTTTTTTAAATGTTGCACAACCTTTCTAACATACAAGCACAACTATTATTATTATGTTTTAGTTTGTATTACCCGCCCATCCAAACTTTCTTACTCAATTTTTCTATCTAATTAAATTATTTTTTCTTTATATTTTTATATTATTTTATCGTTTGAATGTAATATTGTTTTGTTCGTCGTTTTAATGTGGTGTTTGTTTTTCCATCTTATTACAGTATTTATTTTGTTCAAATATATATATAAATATTTCATTCACTTTAATTCTATTAGATTTTATAATCATTTTTCTGTTTTATGATGTTAATTTAGTTATTGTAAGTATGCATATTTATATTTTTCAAAAATTTGTATTTATTTTGTTTTTGATGTATTATCTCAATATGAATGAGTGAATATTTTTTTTTAGTAAAAAAAAGCATCTTATACCTTTATACAAATATAAATTTTTTCTTATAATATTATAGGTATTTTCAGAATCAAAATAGCATTTGAAGAAGCTCTTACTCGCGATATAAAGAACTTTCAAAGGATGCCACGATGAAGATGCTCAGTATTGGAGATTGACTGAACCAAATAATCCCACGCCAACGATACAAAGATTTTGGTATAATGAAATCATGTAAAGATCAATAAAATTATATTATATTTTAAAATTCAACATGAAATTTTAAAGAATTTGACTTTTTTTTAATAGGCAAATGTACTAAAGTAGAAGTTATATTAGTTTCACGACTTTAACCATGAGATCTCTTTCTTAAATATCTTTGACCGTTCCTTAGTTCACCTACTAAACTACCTGCTTGGGACAAAATCTAACTTTACATGATATTTTATTTAAATTATATTTTACAATACATTTAAATATATTAAAAAAATTATAAAAAAATATATTTAAATTACTAAAAGTTTAATATACAACAAATTAAAAATTCAAAATCTAATATATAATAATAGTAATAAAAAGTTATTCATATATTTTTAAGTTGACTTATTTGACAGATTTAAAAGACTTCTTATATGATTATCAGTGTCGAATATAACATAATTTATATGAAAGGGCTAAATAAATTTAATATATGAATGAAAAATTCATAATAATTTAAAATAACAATAGAATATTTATTACCTTTTTTTCCAATAATACATTACTTATTATATTTTAGTCAAAATATCTCTAGTTGTCTTTTAATTTAATTTCAAGTAACAATTTGATCGTTTATTTTATTTTATTGTCTATTTAATCATTTATTTAATTTTAAATAACAATTTAATTATTTATATATTAAAATATCAATAATACCAAATCTTCTTCTTCTTAAAAATGGTGTTTGCTTTTTTGTGAGTCCACGTGCAATTCACTTAAATTTAAATTAAAGAGTATATGGGTTCATTTTTGACTTAAGTATAATTAACTACATTTTATCCGGCTAGTGATTAGGGATGAGAATAGGTCAGACCGACAGGGGCCTACGGCTTAGACCTACGTCATGCCCAACCTATGCCAGACTTTTTTCTTAAATAGATAAAGCCAAGACTTCTAAAAAAACTTATTTAGTTAAAAATATCATACTACATGCCACATAATAAGCCTTTTAGGTCGACATATTTAAATAAATACAAATAATATTTTTTTACTACTGTAATTATTATATTAAAGTTTGAGCTTTTTGTTATATATTCAACTTTTAGTAATTTACGCATATTAACATCATTTAGTTTTTAACATATTTAAATGTATTATTATAAAATATAATTTAAGTATAATGTATATAAAGTCATATTCTTTAAAATGTGATGTTAAATATCAAAATAGAACTTAATTTCATTGACATATTAACTCGTTAATCTATTTAAAGATGTGTTTGATTACTTATTCAAAAATACTAAAATGAAATATGTTTTTAAGTAGGCTAACAGAACATACTAGACTTCTATCATTGTCAAACTCAAATCTAAAAAGTAAACCTATGACAGGCCACATGTGAGACTTAAACCTTAAATTAGGCTTAACAAAACTTAACTTGACTCAACCTATTCTCACCCCTATTAGTGATCTACTATTTTATAGGATAGTGTAAAATTCAAAAAATAGAATGAGCCCGAATAACTCATTTAATGACAAGATTAAGGTACACACTATCTAGAGATCTACTAGATCTGCATAGACTTGTAAGTTAAACATACCAGACTAGTTAGTTTGTTTGCAATTAATAACAAGTTGTGGTAAGTTATGGTACATTGATATGAGTCAATCTCGTGTTGGTCTACTATTCAATAGACTGATCCATGAACCATAAAAAAAATTGTAAAAAAGAACTACAAAGATATTTTAAATGAAGCTAAAAATCTATTATTGATAATTTTACGTTGCTTCACCCCAAATAGATAAACATCCATCAAATTAAAAGACAAAAATGTAGTTATTATTGTTATAAAAAAGAATTTAAAATTACATAGAAATATAAAGATTGCATACATAATTTTAGAAACCCAAAATATAAAATTTTAAATCACATGCTATTTAAACAATTCAACGCATAGAAATAAAAATGTATATAAACATAAAAAGAATGCTCTTTAACCCACAAGTTATTTGCTTACATACATTCAAGCTAAATTTGGTTCTAGAAAGTATCCCCTATTATCCATGGACGTTCAATATGATTGAGCGTTATACGGGAGAAAAATAAGTCTTGAAAATAAAAATAAATAACATTTACTAAAATAACATATATATATATATATATATATATATATATATATATATATATATATTCAAGGATTTTATATGTTATATTAATTGTCTTTTCATCTAATATGTTTATAACTTAATTTTATATGTTATTTTTATTGTCATATTTTTCAATTTGTTTATAGTTAAATTTTAAATTTTTTACTACCAATTTGATTAGAAATAAATGATATATAATAATTTTTTTTTTATGAGTTTTGTAGGGAGCGTGAAGATTTGTGGGATGAACAGGTCGTTCTAAATATTTTAGAGGCTTTGTTTAAAATAAATTTTAGTCCCTGTAACAAAATTCATAACTTTATAGTCTTAAAAAAAATCAGCCTCATTTTTATTATATTAAAAAAAAAAATTAAATCCCTCGTCAATTGAGATTAGAGCTGTCAATTTGACAAACCCTTTAATTATTGGCTCCAACTCATACGTTGGAGGGGTCTAAAAAATTTATAATTTAAAAGGTTCCAAAAAACAAAGCCCCCACACTAAAAATCCTCTAAAATTTTGTGGGTTTAGTGAACCTATAGGCCCACCTTTTTAAAAAAAGAATTGATTTTTTTTTTTGAGAAATAAAGTTTTTTGATTTTTAACCGATAAAATTTTTTGATTTTTTCTTTTATAAAAAATTTTCAATTTTTTTCTATAAAAAATTTTCGATTTTTTTCGATAAAACTTTTTTGATTTTTTTTATAAAAAAGTATTTACAATTTTTTTTTCTCACAATTTTTTGAGAAAAAAATATATTTTTTTCGAATAAAATAAATTTTGAAAAATTTTCAAGAAAAAAAATCTTAAAATTAACAAAACATTGGGGGTCTATAAGCCCTCATAGCCCTTCTTTAAGTCCCATAAAATAATAGGTTAGAATTTTTAAAAAATTATTTTGATAAGAGACCTAATATTAAAAATTTAATAAAAAAAAAAATAAAGGGACTATTTTGACCGCTCTAATTAGGATGATGTGCTGTTGAGTTGCATACACAGTCCAACCGCCATAATCGGAGATAAGGATGTGGAGAAAAAAACTCTTTGATGTGGGGAATGGAGGTGAAGATGGGGGGAGGGATATTTTAGTGGCTTAGATGGAGAGCAGTATAGTATATTCCGAGGAGTAACTTGTTGTTGTTTTGGTACATAGATATCTAAACAACACGCGGATTTTACGAGTAAAAGTTAGGTATAATATTATATACTATTACATATTACTATATTCCAAAATTTAATAATTTAATTATATTTAGGATAATGATATAATTAAGTGCGTATTGTGAGAAGGATTCTTATATTCCCATTTCCCGTTAAATAATGGAAAAAACTGTGGGAAGCGTTGAAAAACTATAACAACCGAAAATGCTAAATCTGCATGGAGAATATAATTATTTTGTTGAGACAATTGGGCACATTTTGTCTAATTAACTTTTCATATGTAAAAAGAAGATTATCAGAATATAATAATTTTCCTTAGCATCCATCCAAACTCTGTTTTCCTTTTCTACGTTCATCCATATCCCACAAGACTTGTTATTCCCATTTCTTCAATCGTTGTAGATACCATTCCTGTCTGAGAGGTTGTAACATCACTTTGGTTTAGTTGAGAGAAATGTTACATAAAATATCTCTCTATCTATCTATATACTATATGTATTATTATTAAAAGAATATGATGCTCTTTTTTATTTTTGTGTACAGTATATTTTTAGTTAAATGTGCATATGCTAAATAAAATTGTGTATATATAACTCTAGAGATTGATTTGAAAATATTATCATTTCGAGTGATCCAAATGGCAAAGAGGAATATATTCTTTGTTTCGTTTCTTCCTTAGTTGTGCTTAATTCCTTTCTTACCATGGCTTCTTTATTAAAGAGAGCTTTTGGTTATGAATTTTCTTCCTTTATAAACGGGCTTTTCGTACATACAAATCATAATAGTAATCACAGAATTAATAAGAGGTTCAATATGCCGAAGGGTCGACCAATTTCCTTACAGGTTTGTTTAAGGCTTAATTACCATATGCTTTGTTTTACTCTAACACATATGACACATATATGTATGTTTTTTAAAATGTTTAGATTAATTATTAGTTTATTAGTATTATATTAGAGGTGAAAATTGAACTTGAGAACTCTTAATTCTCATATGTTTGCTAGACACCATATCAATTTTATATGTGCAAATTAATTATGATTCAACTAATTAATTTTTTATGAAGAAAAATCAAGGATTGTTTTGCAAGCTATTGAGAGAGCTTTAATTTAAAAAGGACAACTACTTCTGCCAATATAAGTTGAAAAAAAATTAAATGTTATAATTTTACCATAATCATCTACAAATAAAAATTGACAAAATGTAACCGTAAAGAAGAAAAAAAATGTAAGAGTGGAAAACTATATAACATGCCAGTAATCTTTGTCAAACAAGGAATATAAGAGTGAAGAAAAGTAACTTTTCGGGGGAGTACAAGAGTATATGAAATTCGGCACATGCATGGAGTTTTTTTATTTTATTTTTTATTAGTTTTTTTAATGGATATATATTTAGCAAAATATGTATTATATATATTATAGACTTTTTTTGGACTCATATATATATATACCTTTAAAAATTATGCTTAATTTTTTTTATAAAATATAATTATAATATATTTATAGTAAACGGATTTGAATCCACTTTTCTTATACATAAAGTTTACAATGAAATGATAATAAATCGGATTTGAATCCTCTTTATTATCTTGGAATTAAGTGAAAGAACATTTGATATAATTTTGTATGAAATAATTACTTTTTTTTAAGAAAATAACAACTTTTGAATATTTGTATATATTTGTTACGAATTTTAAAAAAAAATTAAAAACTATTTTTTTATAAACTGTTTTTATAGTTTATCAAAGAAATATTTTTTTATAATTGATTTAAAAAAATGATTTTTACTATAACATATAAACACCAAACAGCTTATCATTTTTCTTAAAAATTTCTAAATTATAGAATAATAATTTTTTTAAATTCTGTAATAAACGAACCCACAATCTCACCATAAAATTTGTAATTTTTGGATTATCTAATTTTTTTATAAAACATTTTGGATATTTTTTGAAAGTGCATCTCATTTGTTTCAGACAGTTGAGCTGAAAGTAAGGATGTGCTGCACAGGTTGCGAAAGAGTCGTTAAAAATGCCATCTACAAGCTCAAAGGTATGTATAGATTAATCAATTTGTTTATCTTTTTATGGCTATGAGAAATTTAGATTAAGTGTAATAGGACCATTTAATCACACGATCTCAACCATCTTGTCAAAATTGAATGGTTTAAATTTAAAAATAAATTTAACTTTTTTAAAATAAAAACTTTAATTTTAAAATCTGAATTATCTAAACTTGATTGATCGAGATTATAAACTGCATATAATCACAATGACTTTGACTGCATATAACCTAACTTTGACTTATGACTCACTAAGTGAGTTTAGCTTTAACACGAAGGAATCCTTATAGATTTGGCAGTGATTTTGAGTTTTTGTATTTTGTTGTTAAAGATATTTTAAAAACAAAACACATTTTAAATTGAATTAAGGTAATTTTTAATTATTTTTAAAATAGCTTTTTGATAAAACTTAAAACCACACAAATATATAGTTTTATAATTCTTATTTTTGTTTTAACTCCAACAAATTAAATTATCGGTGATAATGAAGAACCACTTTGATGACCACAACTTTGACCTTTGACTGCTTTCATCTTCAGTTTCTAAAGTAATTTTATTTATTTTTAATTAGTATAATGTGCATCACTTCAAAGTTACTAATTTTTTTATTTTGCATTTATGATAATAGGAATACAGTTATTTTCAATAAAAGTAATGAAGTAAAATTATATGTGGTTTAATTAACAGGCATAGATTCAGTGAAGGTGGAATTAGAGATGGAAAGAGTAACAGTTACAGGATATGTTGAGAGGAACAAGGTGCTTAAGGCAGTTAGGAGAGCAGGAAAAAGGGCTGAATTTTGGCCTTACCCAAATCCACCACTTTACTTCACATCAGCTAACCATTACTTCAAAGATACAACCAATGAATTCAAAGAAAGCTACAATTACTACAGACATGGTTACAATCTCCCAGACAGACATGGGACAATGCATGTCTCTCAACGTGGAGATGACCATGTTAGTAACATGTTCAATGATGATAATGTTCATGCTTGCTCTCTCATGTAAATTATTTTATTTTATTTTATTAATAAACCCCCTTTCCCCTGTTATTGTTATGTATATGTATATATATTGCTAGCTAGTTGTGAAAACTTTTATCACAATATGTAAATTTCAAGTCAATTATGTGTGTCTTACTGCTAGCTAATCGTGGAAACATTTATGTATCGTGATATGTTAATTTGCAGTAATGTATGTCTTATGAAATTTGGTTTGTGTATTTTAATTTCCCCATATAAAATTTAGGTTTCAAAGCACTTTTGATATCATATTTTTTATTTAAAACAAAATTTTAGTTATTTTATTTCTAAACTTTAAATTTTAAATTTAGTGTTTAATGTTTTGAAATTTTTCTTCACAATTGAAGCGTAATTTTTATTACATATCGTATTTGTTAATGATGTATTATTGTTGATTTAGACAAAAAAAAAAAAAACAACAACAAAAACAATAGATTTGACAATAATAATGTTTATGTTCAAAATTATTTTAAGTTGTAAGTAAAGAATGATAAACAATTGAATTTATGATGAATCGAGTTAAAAATAGTTGAGATCGTAGTATGTATAAATGAAGTAACAATTAAAAATAATAGAGTTGAGTCTTTCTTGACTACACTAGATTGTATATATCATTTATATGTCAAATATAATTCAAATGAGGTATTGACGGATAATTTAGTATTACAAAATTATTTTTATAACATTTTTGAGTTAAACAAGGTGAGGCATAAAAGAATAAACAAGAGGTTCCTGTTTTTTCATAAACCACTATGAGGGAGATGGAGGGAAACACACACAATAATGAGTTGCCAAAAACTATATTAGGCGAGTAATGATATATTACGAGCTTAGACTAAGAGCAATTAGTGGTGGCAATTTTAAAGAATATTATTCACCACACTTTTTAAATTCATTTTCTTATTAAAAAAACACTTAAGTTTATGACATGGCTAAAAGGTGAAATTTAATTCGATTTTGGTGAATCATGATTTAGACATAGACATAGACTTACAATACAATACATATTATTTATTCTTTGGTTTTTCTTCTATCGTGTTAAAGAAAGTACATTATTAAAAGGATATAGAACATTAAAAGTCTGTTTATTACAATTTCTTTTAAAATAATTTTTTATCTATCTGAAAATTATTTTTAATAGATTAATTTTTTAAAATTAGTTTTTTATTATAGCAAAGAAACACAAAATAGTATCACTTTTATTAAAATTCTGTAAAAATCAATCTTTAAATTATTAAATATCAAAATATGTTTTTCATAATCCGTAACAAAGAGGTGCTGAATAAGCATTATTCTTGAAAATTTTAGAAAATTATAGGATGATAAACTCATAATCCAATTATCTTTTATGCCTATAAAATATTTTTTACCCCGGATAAAGACAATATACCAATACCATTTTGATTCTTTCTATTTTTGTTGCATGTTAACAAAAAATTGCATGTATAGTTGCATTTTTCTTAACATATATTAAGTAATAACTGCATAATACACGTGAAAAAAACAAACTGCATAATACACGTGAAAAAAAAAAAAACCCACATAAAAACGCCTATCGAATAAAACATGTATCCCTATATTATAGTTATAGGTATATTGGATTAATTACTATATATAAATTCATATCTAAAATTTTATTTATGTTTTTGTAATATTATGAAAATATCTAACATACACACACATTCCATTTTGAAACAAAACTCTCTATTATTCTTACATTAAAATTTATATATAAAATATTATAAATTAATTAAATTAATGCGGTTGAGATGTGTCAAATAAAACAATATTTTAACAACTCTCTCATATTTTGCATAACAACTTCATTCTATTTTATTAATTTTTTCATGTTACTTTTCCTCTTATTTAATGTTTTCTTTTAATATAATTTATTATATGTTTATTTTTTATTTATTAAGATGCAAAATAAGAGGAAAAAAATAGGAGGAGTTGTTATTGAGTTGTTAATTTATTTGCAAGTAAGATAGGAGGGAGTTGTTAAAATATTATAGAATCGAATATCTACTCAACCGTATTAACTTTAATATGTTTTTATTCTTCTATTTAATATATTTTGTTTAATTTTATTGATATAATTTTTTATTTATTTTTTGTAACAAATCTCCATTTGTTAAAAAAAAATATGTCAACATCGCATCTCCAAAATGCGATCTTCTATAAGAGAAAAAAAAATTACGATCGCATTTCCATCTTAAGACATCTTAAAAGTAAAAAAAAATGTATATAAATTTCAATGTAATTATATCGAAGAGTTTTGTTTCAAAAAGAGATATACCAAAAAAATTACCTACACATACTACTTAGATTGAATCAAAATTATATAAAAATGCAACAAATAATAATACACTTTATCAACAAAAAAAAAAAGATAAATGAGTGCAAAATTGTCTACACACTAATCGAGGATCAATATAATTGCTACTATACAATATAGGGGTGTATAAAATTTAAGTCGTCCATCAATTTATCTTGACCCGTAAAGTTTTAGTTAGGTCTGACTTAGTGCCATAAAAAATTAAGTACAAAAAACAAAGACAAAATATGAACATGTAGAAGGAGATATCGAGTTCCAGTGACCCCTCGAATTATCCGTCTTGACTCAAATTATTTTATGGATAAAAACTTACTTTATATTATTATTATTATTATTATTATTATTATTATTATTATTATTATTAATATTATTATTATTATTAATTTCACTAAAAATAAAAAATAATTAAATCTGACATAACTTCACACGTATAATTTAGAGTTGAATAAGAAATGAACTGTGTTGCAACATATTTTCTGACCACACTTTTCATTATGAGGGAATAGATTAATATTTAGTTGTAGGGTGACACCATTTGTTTTGGACTCAACTTGATTTTGTTTTTTATGGTTCCATCTTTATTCGACCTATATGTCATTAGATTCAATCAAGTCAAGAGACAATTTCAAATTTAAAAATTCACCTTCTCTAATTTGAGAATGGGTAAAAAACGCATAGAAGTTTCGAATAGGAGCAATATCATTTTTAATTGATTATTAGTTGGCTTTTTCTTAGTTTGGAGAAATGATAGTACTTTTATACAAAATGTTGTTCCAATATAAATAAGGTTTACCTAATTGATTGAGACATAAGTTTACCCTCAAATTTTGTTGCATTTTTTTTTTTAAGTGGTTCATTGTGAATTAATATTTAAAAACTTAACGACGATTGATAATACTTTTAAGAAATAACAATATGTGACTTTTTTTTATTTTTATGAATAAAATTATGATTTAATTCATGTCGATTCAATATGAAAAAATATATATAAATTTTTTCTCTTTATTTTAATCAAACTGATATAACTTAAGTCAGTATCTCAATCATAAAAATAAAAATAACTATTAACATTTATTTTTTAAAAACAACGTCTGTGATCATTTGAATTTTAAATATTTTAAATATTGGTCTATGGTGGACGATGATTCATATTAAAATTTGCCCAAATATGAACACCTTTATGGTATATCTAAAAATACTAAAATGAGATGACACATATCTCTTATAATTTAATCAAGGTAGACATATTTGAATAGGAATTTTGATATACAACAAGATTAAACTTTTAGAGATAATTTAAAATCTATTTAGATCACACAAAATCAAAGTATTAATCTCCTCAATTGCATGTGAAGAGTACCAATTTACACAAAAAAGTATGACCTTTACTTCGTACACCAAAAGTCTTTCTACTTAGTTATAATAAAACTTTTACATAAGAAACTTTAAAAGCATCTACAACTATGTGTATTTTACCTATTTAACATCAAGTTAAATAGACACATTTATTATGGAGAAATTTTTTATAATTATAATTTTTTTAAAAGAAATTTGAAATGGAGGATAAATTGGGTGTTTAATAAAATTGAGAAATATTTTGTATTTAAAGGAAAAAAAGTGGAAGTTAGAAAGGAGAAGTAAAGTATATGTTTTGGCAATCTAACTATTTCTTGTTGTATTGAATTATAGGATAGAAGAAGGAAATTGTATAAAGTTTGAAGCACCCAACACGTATACATATTTTATAAAACTAACATAATCATGTGCATTCATTTTTTTATTATATAGTCTGTCCACCATTCCATTTTCATTATGTTTGTTCAAAAGACAGGAAGGACTATGGCTCTTCGGAGTTAACACATAGTTTCGTTTATATTCAAGTAAGTAACTCTTTAGGTAAAATTGAATAAAAAAAGTACTTCTACTAATACTGAAGGTACTATTTTAGTAGGTGATGTCTCTTGTCCGTTGAGGAAAAAAACATTAAATAATATCTAAAAAATAGATTATTTATCGAGATTAATAAAAACGACATTTCTTATTTTTAAGATTAGGTTTTACCGCGGCACCAAAATTTACACGGCCGAATTGTCGAAATGATCCAGTAAATAAATCTAAATTAAGCCTTAAACATATCCCGAAAAATACCAAAATCGAATTATCCATTAAAATTTATTTAAGATTCATTGTATATCTCAAAACTTAATTAATAATTGATTTTTGTCGGGATGTTATGGTTGTAGTTTACCAACACTTTTCCTGCTGTTGACCTAGTTATTTAATTATCTCAACATGCTATACATGACATAAACACCCAGTACATACATATACAAATATTAAAATAAAAGATTTCTTAAAAATCAAAATTCTGATGTTAAATATTGCACGTACCGTATTAACTTTTTTTGTTGAAATATGTAACTAATAAAATCTCATTTTGTTGAATGGACGGGGTAAAAAATGCTAATTTATTAATTACTAGCTTATAAAAAAAATCTCATTGTGTTGATATTTGTATTATATTATCATGAGCTAATATAACAGTAACATCATATTATGATTAAATTTAAAAATAAAATATACGTTTTTATTAAAAAAAAATTGAAACAGGAGAGGTAGACATAAGTAAACTAAAAAAAAAAAGTTCACAATTTAATTGAAAAATTACAATAAGATTTATGCATATTTTAAAACATTTAGAAACATCTTTAATTGAGTAAAAAAATATATCATTAATCAATGAAATCATCTTATCTTATTATAGTAACTTACTTAAAATAAAAAAAAATAAAAAAGAAAACTTAATTAAAATAAAAGGTGCGAGGGTGGTTCGTTTGGAACATGTTTTTTGAGCAGCAATACCGACGGTACATTCTGAGTTATGAATTCTCACTCTTCCCTAATAATTCTCTCTGATCCAATCCAACAATGATAAGTCAAACGCACTTATAAAATCCAAAGTCGCTATATTATCTCCGCGTGTTTCGATTCGATCTTCTTTCTTCTAATGGATCCACCATCATCACTCTACCAAAACGACGCTTCCTCATCTTCTCAACTGTCGTATACTCCTCAACGCACCTTATATTCCCGCTCAACCTCTTCTTCTTCTTCCGAAAACGACGACGTTTCATCT
This sequence comes from Cicer arietinum, assembly GCF_000331145.2. Lineage (NCBI taxonomy): Eukaryota > Viridiplantae > Streptophyta > Magnoliopsida > Fabales > Fabaceae > Cicer > Cicer arietinum. The sequence continues at coordinate 4,144,507 of NC_021163.2, forward strand.
TCCAATTCAATTCAATCCACAAACAAACGCCTCGACTGCATGCTTCAGTTCCTCGACCGTAAACTCACCATCTCCGACGATAATCGCCGCCACTCAATTTCCGGTCAAACGTTTTTACCTGAGTTCATCGCCAAAGGAGGCGGTGCCGGAATCTTCAAACCTCCTGTTCGTGCGGCGGTGCATCCGTCGCGTCCTCCGAGTCTCGAATTGAGACCGCATCCACTTCGTGAGACTCAGATTGGACGGTTTTTGAGGAACATTGTGTTTGTGGCGACGGAGTCGCAGCAGCTATGGGCGGCTTCCGAGAGCGGAATCCGATTCTGGAACTTTAAGGATCTATACGCGTCGTGGTGTGGTGTTGGAGGTGAAGGCGCTGCGAAGAGCGGGGATGAAGAGAGTGCGCCGTTTCGGGAATCAGTTTGGACTTCACCTGCGCTTTGTTTGGTTGCGGATGAAGGGAATAGGTTGGTGTGGAGTGGACACAGGGATGGGAAAAGAGCGGTGATGAAGAGAGTGCGCCGTTTCGGGAATCAGTTTGGACTTCACCTGCGCTTTGTTTGGTTGCGGATGAAGGGAATAGGTTGGTGTGGAGTGGACACAGGGATGGGAAGATTCGGTGTTGGCATATGGATTCTCATAGTTTGGATGATAACAAATGGAGTAATCATTTCAAGGAAAGTTTGTCTTGGCAAGCTCATCGTGGACCTGTTCTTTCACTTACAATCACCTCCTATGGTTATCTTTCATTCTTTGTTCTTCGTTATTACATTGTCTTTGATTTTTTATTATGTAAATGCCTGTTTGGATTAGATAATTTAACTATCCTTATATATATATAAGACTCGTTGACTAAATCATGCCAAGTAAGAAAATTGATTATAGTATTAAACTTGTTCACGATTTCAATTGTTTTACTAGTTTATCCTTGAATAGAGATAATTATTTTATGTTTTTATTGTATTATTATTTATTACAAATTGTTAAAAAAACATGTAACATAAGGAGTAAGTAAAAAAATAATTAATGCAGTTCAAGAGGGTCTTATATTTAGAAACAGGGTAATATGTTTTTTTCAATACTACTAGTAACTAGTTAGCAAGTTAATGTTAGTTTATTGGTATTATTACTTGCAATTGCGATGGAAGTCTAGGAATAGGATACTGTTAAATGAAAAGAAAATATTGAGAGAAATGTTGAATACTTACATACATGAATACTTACTAATACTAGTATTATACGAATTTCTAATAAATTGGTGGTGTGTTATGATGTGTATTACTTGATTTAGATTCAATTTGGATTTGTTTCTTTTTAGATAAGTAACCTGGCTTAATTTTTTTCTCGATTAAAATAAGTTTATGGTTCATTGCTTACAAACAAGGTGCTTGTAAGCTTATAGATATTTACAGAGAAGTTAAACGAGAGAGCTTTTGGCAAAATTGAGATGAAGGAGATGATTTCAACTCATACGACAAACTATTAATTGAAAAATTCATGGTTATTGCAAATTTATTTTGACATTTCTTTATTTTATTAATGTTTCTTGAGATGTTTATCAGAACTCACTTTACATGTTTGTTGTGAATGTGATACATTGTTCTTTCTTTTTTATTGATTTGGTACAGGGGATCTGTGGTCGGGTTCTGAAGGAGGGGTTATAAAAATATGGCCTTGGGAGGCTGTTGAAAAATCTATTCACCTGACAGAGGAGGAAAGGCACACGGCTGTCATGTTCATTGAGAGGTCCTACGTTGACTTGAGGAGCCAGCTATCTACAAATGGCTACAATAACATGCTAACTTCAGATGTGAAGTACTTAGTATCAGATAATTCAAGGGCAAAGGTGTGGAGTGCGGGTTATTTTTCGTATGCTTTATGGTGAGATTTAATTTCCTAGCACGGCTTCTCTTGGTTTTAGTAATATATCAATATTAATATGGCTAATTCCTTTTTATTTATGCTTTGAAATGTAATCGAAAATTCATAATTTTTCATATCCCGTGGTCACAAATATGCATTATATTACTTTAGAAAGATTAAATGTGTTTTTGGTCTCCGAAAATATGGTGTGTGTGTGTGTGTATACATATAATTTCCAACCTGTCAATTTAATATAAGCTAGTGTTTATCAATGTACAGGGATGCCCGTACAAGAGAGTTGCTGAAAGTTTTCAATTCAGATGGCCAGATGGAGAATCGATCAGACTTGTCTTCAATGCAAGACTTTTCAGTTGAGCTTGTTTCAAGTTCTAGGAAAGACAAAACACAAAGTTCCATTGGGTTCTTTCAGCGCTCGCGTAATGCCTTAATGGGGGCAGCAGATGCTGTTCGCCGAGTTGCAGCAAAGGGAGGCTTTGGGGATGATAATCGGAAAACCGAAGCACTCGTAGTAACGATTGATGGAATGATTTGGACAGGTTATTCAAGTGGCTTGCTGGTGCAATGGGATGGAAATGGCAATCGCATACAAGATTTTCTTTACCACTCATTTGCTGTTCAATGTTTTTGTACTTTTGGCATGCAAATTTGGGTAGGTTATGCAACTGGTATTATTCAGGTATTGGACCTCAAGGGTAACCTGATTGGGGGTTGGGTGGCTCATAGCTGTTCAATTGTAAAAATGACAGTTGGAGCTGGTTATGTATTTACATTGTCTAACCATGGTGGCATACGAGGATGGAATATCACCTCTCCAGGACCTCTTGACAGCATTTTGCATTCAGAGCTGAGTGGCAAAGAATTTTTATATACTAAAATAGAGAACATAAAAATATTGAGTGGCACTTGGAATGTTGGACAAGGAAAAGCATCTCAAGATTCCCTTACTTCATGGCTAGGCTCTGTGGCCTCAGATGTTGGCCTCGTTGTTGTTGGGTTGCAAGAGGTTGAAATGGGTGCTGGATTTCTTGCAATGTCTGCAGCTAAAGAAACTGTAAGTTATTTGTAAAAATACTAGAAAATTAGTACATTACATCTATATTATCATTAGACAACAACTTTAATAGGTTGAGGCAAAGTAATAGTTGTTAAAGCATGAGACTTGAGAAGCATTAATTTTGACCATGGAACAATTCATGGATGGTCACATTACTTTCTCTCACCAGAGCATGATTTCACCTGTTATGCACCTTACACACACACACACACAGTATAACTAACAGCTTTGCCTAACTTTTATTGTTCACAACCCTCCCCTAACCCCTATCTCTCTCACAAGCATATAGGTAGGACTGGAGGGTAGTTCTGTTGGGCAGTGGTGGCTGGATATGATAGACAAAACATTGGATGAAGGTTCAACTTTTGAACGTATTGGATCCAGACAACTTGCAGGCTTGGTCATTGCTGTGTGGTGAGTACCTATGAGTAGGAGGAATACATGTGAGCTGGTGAAGCCATTAATATATCAGAAATAATACCCATTGTTTGTTATAGTTTGAATATATATTGGTTTTTCAAGTTGGTTGGGTACTAGATGTCAGATTCTTTTTTCCCTGCTTTCCTTCCTACTTGTTATAAATTCTATTTTGGTTTGGAATATATGGGTGGACCATTAAAGGTTGGGCTTCTAATTGTATCCTGAAATGGAATATCAACTGCTGCCCTCATTCAGTTTGAATTTATATCATTGTTTTCTAAATTCTTCCTTGTTGGTTCATCAATGGTAGTTGAATTTTTTTTTCTTCAGGGTTAAAACTAACATTAGATTTCATGTTGGGGATGTTGAAGCGGCAGCAGTTCCATGTGGCTTTGGACGTGCTATTGGAAATAAGGTAGGCATGTTTGCTCTGCTGCTTTGCATGCTAGTTTTGCTTAGTTTCTTGTGTTTCTACCTCTTGATTTTCGTTAATAAAGGGTATATTAGGATAAGATCTGACAGTTTTTCCTGTAGGATTATGAGAATTCTAAGGTAGGTCATTTATATCCTTACTGTTAGCCTTGATTTATGCTTAAATATCAGACTATTGTTACATTCTCTGCTCGATGTTATGGTCCACTGCAATTCAACTGTGTGGAAAAGCAGACAGTCATATAGGTCTGCAAGTAACATATCAGATAGTCATCATAACTTCACATATAGGATCTATCAGTCATGACATGTTAATGTTATGCTGCTTAGTACTCAGTATTATTTTGCTTGCCCCTAATATTGAAAATCACTTTTCAGAATGATCTATAATATTTTATTTTCAATGGTATATGGCGGCCAATGGCAGCAAGTGTAGAAAATACCATGGCACATGTTATGTCAGCTATGCCATATTGAACCATGGAATCCATTTCATCCAAAGAAAAGAGTAATGCAATTATGAAGAGCTAAGCACAACCAAAAAGCATAGGAAGAAAAATAAAGAGGAAAATACCGTACGGAGCAGGTGGACACCTTAATGATGGTTTCAACATTGTCAGTGAAGGTTTCTGTCCAGAAGATTTTGAAAGGAATTCAAAAGCCAGGTGTCGTTGCAGGAAAATAATATAATCCAGGCCACTTTGGGATGGCATAAGGCAGACAATGCTATATGACATGGACGTCACAGCTTAGGTGATGCCACATTGAATGGCGTTGTTGTGAGAACTGGACCAGTCAGTGATGTTCATTCGTGAACTAGATGCACCAATGGGCAGTCCAGTCAAGGATATGGAGCATTAAAATTGTTGAATTGGACTTTGAACCATTGAACCAGCTATGAACCACTGGTTCAATTCAGCAGGTTTTAAATATTTTGGAAGTTACATCGGTGACAGTCGAACTTGTGTACTACTGACTCCACAGTTGCTCGCATATATATTTACCCATTGTAGTATATATATATACTTGTTTTAAGTAAATTTTTAAAAACCATTTCTACTACCCCTAAAATCATTTGATATTAAATAATTATATAATAGAAAAATATGTTTACAAGGTTATAGATGTTATATTTATTGTTGAACTTGAGTATGCTGTCATAAATACATATTTTCATTAGTATGTTTGTTTTTTATAATTATTACCGGTTCAATTAGAGCCTAGTTACAACAACCAAGCTTTACCCTGCTAAGAAGGGTCAGCTACATATATGGATCAAACGATGCCATACTGCTCTGCCATATAACATATCTCTATTTAACTCATTAATCTCCACAGTCCACCAGCTAATAAAATATTGTCTTCACAAGACCTGTCCAATAGCCTAAATGGCAAATGCCATGACTGTGCTATATGCAAACTGATGTGCTTTTCAGAAAACAATATTTTATTTTGAAGGTTTCATCTTTTTGTGTCAGCTTTTTCTATTCTGACCATTGATATGGAATTTGCTTGTCTCAACAGGGAGCTGTTGGTTTAAGGGTTAGAGTGTATGATCGGATTATGTGCTTTGTTAATTGTCACTTTGCTGCCCATTTAGACGCAGTTGGTCGTCGCAATGCCGATTTTGATCATGTATACCGAACAATGTCCTTCAGCCGGCCAACAAACTTCTTAAATGCAACACCTGGTACCTTGCCTTTGCCTATTACTGCTTCTCACTTTCCTTATCCATGTATTCATCTTGACCTGTTTATAGATCTGGCTTGCCATTGGTCCTTTCTGTTGCAGCTGGCACTTCGTCTTCTGTTCCAATATTTCGTGGTACAAATGTATGTACATGCTGTCCACTTTATTCTTCTTAGTAAAACATTATGCTCTCAAACAGTTGAATGAAGCACTGATTCTTGAGATTGGTTTTTAGTCTGCAGAAGGGATGTCCGAGTTATCTGAGTCCGACATGATTGTATTTCTTGGTGATTTTAACTATCGTCTTGATGACATTTCGTATGATGAAGCAAGAGATTTTGTTTCTCAAAGATGCTTTGATTGGCTCAGAGAAAGGGATCAGCTTCGAGCAGAAATGGAAGCTGGGAAGGCCTTCCAAGGAATGCGTGAAGCAATAATAACATTTCCTCCCACATACAAGTTTGAACGACACCAAGCTGGTTTGGCAGGTTGGTACCCCAACGCGCACACACAAATAGTCTCTGAAAATTGAACTTGAAAGGAAACTTTAGCATAAAAAAGTAAACAAGAAGTGAGATTTAAGTGTAAATTGTGGTGGATTGTTGCATTGCTGCTCTATTTATGGCAAATAGAGAGTTTCTGCAAATCACACAGCTCTAATTACTAAGACCTTATATCTGTAGTCCAATAACATACACAGCATGCATCGTATGATACGACAAAAAAGAATGAAAGAATGAAAATGTTATGAAATGACAAATTCCAGTCAGACCTCATAACAATGACTTTCCCTGTAGGGTTGAGATTGGGAGGAGGAATAAAGAATAATAGCAACTCTGAATAATATGATTTAATTTTTCATTCTTTTGGGTGCATGTACTTCCAATACTCTTGCTCTATAATTAGATATTGAAAGGTCAATGGACCATTTTAAGCCACAATGAGTGCTATTTATATTTGAATTTAGCATTGCTTTAAAGTTTCTAATACAGTCATGACTTTGGATTTGTATGAAATGTTTTTTGAAGGGTATGATTCTGGTGAAAAGAAACGAATTCCTGCCTGGTGCGACAGAATTTTGTATCGTGATAGTCGCTCTTCTTCGGTCACTGAGTGCAGTTTGGAGTGCCCTATTGTCGCTTCAGTATTGCAGTGAGTGCTCTAGTTTATATGTTTATTGCATTCGGTTTACCATATGGACTTTGTGTATCAAGTTTAATTATACTTGGCACGTTGTACTTAACCCATTATACTGCTCTGACCCCTCTATCGATAAGGCAACTTTATTGTATTGGACATGTGAAACAAGTCAATTGAATTAGTGAATTACAGATTTCTAAAACAGGAAATACTTGATAGCCAAAATTTTTCTAGAACAACTTGGCATCATCATGACAAGTTTTGGCTGGACTTTGTCATACTTTAACTGCAGGTAAAATATATTTTTGGTCTCTATATGTGACCCTTTCAAATTGGTCCCTATACAAAAAAGGTATAAATTTACTCCTTACATACATCACCATTTTCAACTTTGCCCCCACAAAACTCCATGTCAATGTTACATTGTCAAAGCGGCAACAGATACTAAGGACAGCATTGAAAATGATTAGGACACTTTTTACATTTAGTGATTGAATTGAAAAGGAGTGTCTTATGTAGGGGTAACAATATATTTTAACATTTACTAGCTGTGTAGCGTTACTATAAAAAATATTACAGAAAAGCATGAGTGGAAACACTATCTTTTTCTTTCCATTTTTGTTTTGATTAATGCCGCCTTACCTTCAATAGGTATGAAGCCTGCATGGATGTCACAGATAGTGACCACAAGCCTGTGCGCTGCATCTTTTCTACAGATGTTGCTCGAGTAGATGAATCAATACGGAGACAGGAGTTTGGAGAGATTCTCGAATCAAATGAGAAAATTAAACTTCTTCTGAAAGAATTGTACAAGATTCCTGAAACTATCATAAGTACAAACAACATAATTCTTCAAAACCAAGACACATTAATTCTGCGTATTACTAATAAATGTACAGAAGACAATGCTTTGTTTGAAATAATTTGTGAAGGGCAGGCTACTGTTATGGAGGATCAGAAGGCAACTAACCATCAGTTGAGAGGTTCCTTTGGGTTCCCTAGGTGGCTTGAGGTGATATTCTTTATTTAAAATATTATTCTATAAATACTTAACTACCTATCCTTTCGTCTTTTCTTTCTCTTTTTGTATTTTCTTTCTTTCTATTGGTGTATCTTTTCAAGTGATAGCATAAAAGCAGCAAAGTGGCCGCCATGCCAAAATTTGCTTCATTTAGCAAGTAAAATTTGTGTTTGTTAATGTTCTCCGAAAGGTATAACTAAGGTACTTCTGATTCTCAAAAGTTGTACATTATGATATTTATACTACACAACAACTGAGAATATTTTAAGAGGAGACCAACACATTAAAGTAGAAAATTAAGAAAGCCCTACATAAGTCCATCTTAAACATTGATGAGTGAGTAGTGGAGATAAGAATGCTGAGGTGGATGGGTGCACATATAAAATAAGATTAGGAACAAATATATCTGGGAGAAAGTTGGAATAGAACGTATTGATGGGCAGACAAATTTGTGTAAGGTGTTTTCACTGTCTCAGGTGTATTTGAAAAAAATCCATTTTCATGAAGTCAATGTGAAAGATAAAGGTTTCAAATTGTAGTTTTGGTCAGCCCACTATTGTGGTCCCATATAGGGGTATGCCTTGACGCCAATTTGATCAGCAATAGTAACGCTGTACAGTAGTATATATGGCCACAGTAACCGAGATGTTATGTCTGCATATGCAGTTCACAATTTATCCTTGTGAACTAAAAACACTAGTTCCAACAATTGGATTTAGCTCTACAAGTTAGTTCTAAATCCAAATTTGAGTGTATGAATACTAAACTTGTTTTGCTTTAGAAAAGGCATCGCCTTTGCAATGCAACACATGAGAATTAACTGCACATTTGTATGATTTAGGTAAGTCCTGCAACTGGTATTATAAGACCAGATCAGATAGTTGAGGTATCAGTGCATCATGAGGAATTTCAGACTCTGGAAGAGTTTGTTGATGGTGTTGTACAAAACTCTTGGTGTGAAGACTCCAGAGACAAGGAAGCAATTTTGATTGTTAAGGTGCATGGGAATTACACTATCCAGACAAGAAATCACCAAGTCCGTGTTCACCACTGTTATTCATCCAAGAAAAACAAACTGACGGACCCTCAACCAAAGGGATCCATCCAAGGCAGTCTACTTCACCGATCTGATTATCGTTTGAGCAGTTCCTTTGATGTGGTTGACCAGCTACATAAATTGCATAGCCCTTAAAGCAGCAATTTAGGTGAGTGCATGTGAATGAAACTATTTTATTTTATTATTTGGTGGAGGAACAAATAATTGATAGACAATTTTGTAACGGACAAGAAGTTCCTATTTATGCATGCAATAATAAGCATTTTGATTATGCTTGGTAAGCTTTTTTTTTTCTTTCATAGGGAGCTTGTGGTTGTGTTTCAACTTGTGGAATAATGGAGCTGATTGAACTGTACAGAGAAAGCAAATGCAAGGCAAAAAGTAGCGAGACAGCTTTTTTACGAGATCCATTATTTAATTTACTCCGAAAGGAGCTCAATTGAACCTGTAAATGTCTATCCACCATACTAAACAAGCACAAGCTACAATTGAAAGGGAAAATCCAGTGACATGTTAGGACAGCCGAAGTAACTATTTTTTACTATTGCTGCTTCCAACAAATATTTTGGGACTTCACAGTTTTACCATCTCATTATTTGCTTGGAATTTTGTGTAATGGAAATACATTTCGTTAATGACTTCATATTATTGTATGCGACCTTCATCAAATGCATTATCCAATATATATATATATAAAGGATAATGGGTTTTGCAATAATTTGATGAATTGATTGATTTAGTTAAAAGTGTGTAGAATATTAATTTACTTTTGTTTAATTAATAAATTCATGTAAAAATAACTTAAACGACAAAATTGAGTGTATGTTTGATGACAAAAGCAACGAATCCTAACTTTAAGATAAAATTAATTTTAATCAATAGAAAATTTAAACATATTAAAATCAATTTTGTTTTGATCTCAATTAGAAATTAATTTTTTTCTTAATTTATAATATTGAATATATCCTTATATGAGCTGTAGCATTATCCAAAGAAATTAACTATGAAAGTTTCTTAGTTCTTTTAAGACTTTTGTATACGAAAATATCATATTGATTTTTTAATATTCTTTTTTGTATCAAGTAAATCTTTTAAGTTTCTTAACAGTTAAAATTTTACTATTTTAGGTTATAACTTCATTTCAATTATTTTTAATTAAAAAAATTTAAAATAATATTAAATATTATTAATAATTATATAAAAAATAATATAATAAATTTTCATATAATTTTATGTTTATATTTTTATAATTATTGTAATCAAAACCTTTAAGAATTACACAAATTAAAAAATTGAGAAACTTTTTTTAGTTTCAATTACATAAAAGACAAACTTTATACCAAAAAAAGTATAAAAGACTAACTAATTATAAAAAAAATAAATAATTAATTTATTATTTCCGTATAATTTACAGAATCAGATATTATATTGTCTATTGTTTTACAAAAGACGTAAAAACGAGTGATAACTTCAATTATTGACATTAGAAGAAAGAAAAAAAAACCTTTTGAAAATGTAAACTTTTTAACATCAAGAGTTCTGTAACATAATAGTCGAGACAATAATAAACAAATGAGTGATTTAATGAATTTAGGCATGTAAGATAAATCGATTCTTGGGACATTTTGTGTCTCTTCTCATTCTGAGCAACTCTTCTATATTCTTATCAATTAACTTTTTTTCCAGGTGTTCTTATAATGAAACTGCAGCGCTACATTTTTCTTTTCATTTATGTCAATTGTGCTAGCAATGCATTGACAATTTCTACTCCAAAATCCCTTTCAGTGAACATTTAAACATCAATCCTGAATACCCAACTGGCATTTTCAGGTTTGGTTGAATAATTATAACAAGAACAGAGTTTTGGAGCCGCTATAATATTGAACCTAAGATGAACAACAACCCTTTTTTGTCTCAGCTTCTGCTTCTTTTTCTTTATCCCCTTCTTGTAGAACAACAGTCTTTCCATTTTCAATCCAGGAAGGATCCTGTTTATTGAGCTCTTGAGACATCATAACCTTCCGGCTTAATATGTTGTAGATCTCTTTTACAACTGTTTGAAAAGCAGCTACTACGTTCGATGAATCGAGAGCCGATGTCTCCATAAAGAACAAACCCTGTGCCTCAGCTAAGGCCTTGCCTTCGGTTGTAGGCACCTCCCTCGCATCCTTAAGATCTGACTTGTTCCCAACAAGTATCGTGACAACGTTCATATCAGAGTGAGCTGTTAAATAATACACCAGTACACTTAATCCTCATTTCATCAAATTCAAAACCAATATATGTATGTTTCTTGAGAGAAAAAAAAGACAACTATCAATTCGCGTATGACTAAAACCATACCCGCCTATTGCTATTTAACCCAGTGTATTACAAGGTGTATATTAAGGCGTGTGTGTACATATATGTCAACGTGAAAAACGACATAAAAATGCAGAAGTTCGAAAAGGAAAAACTAAAACTAAAATACTCTTGGTGAGTAGCTTAAGAACCTAAAATGAAAATTTGTAATTCAGCATTTAAAACAGAAAATCACCATAAGGATAATAATTAACATGTATAATCTATTTTATATAAATATAAGACCACTTAAATACCAAAAGGCCATTAAATTTTCACTAAAAAATAAAGGCTGTTACACAAACGTCACAAATTTTCACTAAAAAATAAAGGCTGTTACATAAATGTCACAAATTTTCACTAAAAAAATAAGGCCTTTAAATTTCTGTATCACAAATGTTTTCTGTTATTGTATCAATGTCAAAATTATTGAGAAGTTAACAGTTTCCTGATTATTAACCTCACAAACATAGCTAGAACGAAAATATTTCACGGCAAAGGATTTAAACATAAGTATAACTCTTACTGTGAAGTTCGTTGAGCCATCGACCAATGCTATCAAATGTTTGGCGCCTGCTAATGTCATATACCAGAAGTGCTCCAACTGCACCCCTATAATAAGCAGACGTAACAGCTCTGAACCTCTCTTGCCCGGCTGTGTCCCATATCTGCGCTTTAACTTCCTTTCCGTTAATTTCCATTTTCTGAGTTTGGAACTCTACTCCTATAGTTGACTTTGAATTAGGATAAAATTCATCCCTGGCAAATCTTGCAAGTAAATTTGATTTCCCAACAGCTGAATCACCAATTAAAACAATTTTGAAAAGGTAATCCTCGGTCTTCTCTTCTTCGTTATAAGAAGCCATTTGTGAGTCCCAAGGGTTGCCAGTGGGTATAAACAAATCAACAATAAATAATCATCAAGGAATCTGGCTCTCTCCAAAATACTAGAATGTCGCCTAACATGAGAACAAGGATCAGAAACACAAGAACAACAGCTAAGATAGAAATCTGGAAGACAGAACAGGTATATTAGTGACAAAATGTATTCTGAAAAATAATCTCAAGATATATATGATATGTACCTTATGAAGCAACAGATGACTGTTCCGGGCGTACACAGAACTGCATCCACCGTCAGCTTCCAGACCTCAGTACAAATGAACCAAAATTTTCCAGAGTACCTGAAAGCATCAGTTTTCAATATACAACCTTAGTCAAATGAAGTATTTATAACCAGAAGAGAAGAAGGGGTAGAAGAAATTTACAGAGTGCTGTGAGTTTTATTGAAGTTAGTGTGCATTCCTGATGGCAAATCAAAGATAAACTTTATGACAGGCAAAAAAAAAAAACTAGAAAATTAAGAGCCCTTTTTAAATTATTTGTGATAAAAGGTTATAAGAAAGAGGCATAAACATTTTCAACTTACAATTTTTCAGCCATACATCTAAAAAAATCATGTTCTAGGGATATGGTTACTTTTAGTGTTATCATTTTTCTCCTTGGCATTTGGATAACATTAAAACATGTTACAGGATGACTTAGCCCCAATGGGGTTCCTTGCGTGTCTGTGCACCTTGGGGTTGGCATATGGGAAGAAAAACTAGAGAAACATGAAAAGGATGATCGACAATAATAACTTTTTCAGGAGCGGAAAAGGATTGATCAAAAGATCCAGAAGACTTCCAAGTAAAGTTATTGAAGATCCCAGAAAATATTGATTTCGTCATTTTGTTTTTAGCCTTTGCTAAAACAAGATAAAAGCTTTTCTATATATTATGTTTGCTTCCTAGCATAAAAATAAAAATATATATATATATAAAAAAGAACATAGATTGCTAACTCCTACCATAACAAAAATCAAATTATTAGATGCTACATTTGTTGATGAGATTTTATTGTGAACGGATTGTCCAAAGTAAGGTTGATAGTAAAAAAGACATTTCTTTCCCACAGCCAAGTTATGGCTAGATCGAGAAAATAGAGAGCTTGATGCACAGGGAGGGAATTAAAAGAAAAAAGATCAGTAATTGTCTAAATATAACTCAACCTACCAGTTTTTTTAGAGGAAAACTTGTTTGACCCTTGAAAAATATTTGTTGGCAAATACAGTTGTGACTTGTGAGTTTTATAATTCTTGAGGTGAATCTCTAAAGTTCTGCAGGAGGTAAGAGTCAACACATGTAAGTACCTCAAACAACTTATCTACTTGTTTTCCTCCGTCCCTTGAACTCCAGTTTACCCTTCCACTCAGTCTTTATAATGTCAAAGCCTGTTAATATGTGAAAATGTATTGGATCATTATTGACATGAAATTACAAAAGGGTAAAACTTTAAGCATTAAATAAGAAGTTTCAGGTAGACCCATATATATAACAAAGGCAAGATGATATCAAGATTCAACAAAGATACTTTTATGGTATAAGTAATCCATGTAGCTAACACTACCAATGTGATGAGCCACATAGCACATAAGTTTATGATACTGGGTGAAAGCAACCAAATGGTTTTATATCTAGCACGTGACGGGACATGAGATCCCTTTGGACTTGAAAATTGAAATAAGACAAGGCAGAGGTTTTTGGACCTCGTAATAAAATTTAGCTTCACAGGCTAAAAAAGATTTAGCAACCCTTAACGACAAATAGCCAAATTAACTTTGGGTGGTGGCATAGTGATACAAGAAGATATTATTGGAGCAAAGAATGAAATATTAAAAAACAGGAAAATTACATGTCCGGCAAAACAGAGGCACAATATAGATATAGCAATCCGAAGTCTTTCTCTCATTAAGTAAGGTCAACTACATGGATCAAATAACGTTGTACTATCCTATTATGCATCTTACGTAAAAATAGATCATTTAAATCAAAACCTCTTTTAATGGTTTGGCTTATGTTTTTCTTGATCTCCCTCTACATCAAATTATTGGACTATCTGGTCTACCCTCCTAACTGATGCTTCTATATGACCTCTCCATACATGCTCAATCAACCTGAGACGATACTCTACCATGTTTTTTATAACAGATGCTACCTCAACTCACTCTTTAATGCTTTCATTCCAAATCCTACATTGTCATGGGTGATCACTCGTTCATCATAATATTCTATCTATACAACACTCAGCATACTCTCTTGTTGACATTGTATTGCAAATATTTCAGTCTAGTTTATAACTACGTGATAAAATTTTCATTTGAACTTTAATGAAACTTTTATATTACAAGTTACACTAGAAGCATTCATTCATCTCATGCACCCTACTTGAACCCCATGGTCAACATCCTCCAGTATCTCCTCATCATTTCGTATAATGGACCCAACACCCAAGATACTTTAATTGCTGAACTTATAGTATGGTTTGTCCACCCGTTTTCACCTCTAAGCTATAATATAAGATATGTTCTTTCTACTAAATTTACATTTGTATACTTTGTTTCACTTCTACTTAAACAAAAGTCATGTACTTCCAAAGCTTGACTCTACAGCTTTGACTTTCGAGAGGCACAATACAGATAGAAAAGAAAACAAAGTCATCAATACAGTAAGTCCCTTTGTGTATATATTAGGGAGGCTCCCCTAGAGAAATAATGGACCAAACAAAAAAATAGAGGGCATAGAAATATCTTGAAAGCATTTTAATCAAGCCATGTAAACCAAAAAGCAGCAGCATAGATAGCACAGATATCAGAGTTGTCCTTAAAACAATCATGTTTTTTTTTTTGTAATAAAGTGGCTGTCACATAACATGTTGAGAGAAACCACCTACAAAGCTAAAACTAACAAACTAAACTTTGCTGAAATCTTTGAGCACTTGATAAAAATGCAGAGAACTGCAACCTTTTCCAAACAAGTACTCTCCTCAAGATCCTAAAATCAACAGATTGATTTTCATCATTACCATATTTGTCCATAGACTTATATATACATCCAGATGCAAACACTTAACAGGTTAGTATATGAAAGACAAGGGGAAATCTCTAACGAACTCAAATAAAAATGTTAACATTTGTTAATGAAGTATAAATTCCTATGCAGCACTAATACTTCAGATTGAAGATGTGCTAGGTGTCCACACAGACACATGTTACATTCAATCACTTTCAGTTTCTCAAATTATTACTACATGTGTTACATTTCTCTCTTTCTAAAATTTGTCTCCATCCAACCAAGTAATTAGAATCAAGTGGCTAATGAGTTTCGGTTAAGGACGCTCGAGAGAACCCGAGTTCGAATCCTGGCTGCTGAAACAATTCTTAACCACAGTTTACTTACCTCTCAGCCAAACTCTAAACTCTGAATTACTAAGGCTCCATTCCTTGGGAACCAGAGGGTTAAAACCAAAACAAACAAAAAAATGTTTCCATCCAAAACAAAACACATACATAATACATAGACTATGAATTTACCTTGAAGCAGTTACAGATAATGATGTAAATGAAGAATGATGGGAACATCCAATCCAACTACATTGACATTACACATATGTACTCACAACAAGTTAGGTAACTACATAACATAACAATAATATAATAAAAAGCTAAATCGAGTTAAAAGGATAATAGTAAACTGAAATTTGAGCAGATACATTAAACGATGAAATTTGGGGGGTATGAAAGACGAACACGTTTCAATAATAATAAAAATGAAAAAAGGATAAAATTGAAAAGCGAAAATAAGGAAACGAAAATGAAGTAGGAAAAGGTAATAGTAATATACCGTGATATGATATGGTGAGAAATGATTGAAGAAGAGAAAGGAAGGGTTCGATTGGGTTTGAGAATTGGGGAAGAAGGAGATCAGAGAGAGAGAAAATAAAAGGGATCTACCGTTCTAAAACATTTCAACGTTTGCTCCTCCTCGTTAATATCATTCTTATTATTATTATTATTTTCGTTAAATTTCTATTCTAACTTCTTTGTCAAAATTTAAATAAAATATTTTACACTGTTAATTTACACTATTAATATTAATATACATATATAAATTAAACTTATTTTGTTTTGTTTTAAAAACATGTCAATTAGGTATCCACTCTTTTCAAATTTTTAATACACTTTATTAGTTGAAAATTTTATGCGCTGCACCGAAATTCCGTGAAATTTGTAGCATATCTTAGTAACCTAAGTGAAAAATAATTTTTAATTTAAGTGATTAATAATATATATATATATATATATATATATATATATATATATATATGTCTACACACACAATCTTATTACTTACTACTGTAAATATTGATATGTAGCTTCTAAGATTGATGGTCGGATATTTGATCTTTATCTTCTATTTTTTGTCTATATATATATATATATATATATATATATTCTGACGATATAGTAAGAATTTATCGGAGAATGAAATGTATTTTATGATAGAATTGTGTATACCTTTATGACTTAAAAGGTTTCTCTTGTGTAGTGATTTCTTCTAAGCTTTTTAAAAGGTTACCGTAATTATCAACTAAAGGAGAATCTCGTATTTTTAGACCGCTCTTTGATGGAGGGCGTGTATCCTTGTAATAAGAGAACGCTAAATGTCATTTGGTGATTATAATCACGTTATGATTGCCATCAAGTGACTCAAAGTGAGTGCATAGGTGATTTATTGTGTTCATTATCATCGAATTCTCTTTATATCCATCTGACGATCATGATTGGAGGTCCATGTGAGTTAATGTAGGTTGCTACTCCATATCCTCTTTAGGGAGCGAGGTTTATCCTAATTCCGAGAAGGTTATTTGATGTCCTTTGACTAAGTTAGATAGGTCTGGAATCGCACATTCTTATGTTGCTGAACTTTGTTGGCATGAGTTCGGCCTATAACACTTGTAAAAAAATGTATATATATAAAATATAAAATGTTAAAATGCATTTTTGGTCCTCTATTTTGCCAAAATAAATTTTTATCATCTCAATTCTAAAACTAGTTTTTTAGTCCCATATTAACTAATTATTTGAATTTTTTGGTCTCCAACAATTTTTTATTTTATAATGTGTCGCTTTCACTAATAACATGACACTTAGATGACATATGCGAGTTAGATAAAATATTTTTTATATCATTATTGTTGTTAATTAATTTTACTTATATACTAAAAATAAATTTATTTTATTTTATGTATATTTAAAATTAAATTTTAAAAATATTTAAATAAAATGTTTAAATTTTATTTATTTTATTTAACTTTTTAATAATTTAAAATATTTTTATAAGATATTTACATTTTATTTTTAAAATTATGTTTAATATTTAAATTTATTACATTTTAATTTTATTTTGTTGATAATTAAAATATTTAAAATTATTTTCTAACAACAATAATTTCTATCCAAAAATAATTTAAAATTTTAAAATTTTAAAATATTTAGATAAAAAAGTAGTTAAGTTTTTTATTTATTTCAATAAATATATAGATAATAATATTAATTACCATCTTATTTTTTATCCAGCTTATAAGAATCATTTAAGTGACATGTCATTAATAAGAGTGGTACATCATAAAAAAATCTTAAAAATGAATTAATAGATTGACAAAAAAACTGATTTTTGAAAAAATGAATTAAAAATTCATTTTAGAAAAATAGAAAGACGAAAAGAGCTAATAAAGAAAAATAAAAAATCAAAGAATATAGCCACAGGCCCACATCATTCATGTGAGCTCTCGAACTGTGTCATTCACCAAAAGAAATAACAAATGTCTCTAGTCAAATATTATTGCACCAAAATTAGAGACATTTTGATAGATTTGGTTTGACAATCCAACCATTTTAAAATCAATCTTATAAACCACATTGTCTAACCATCAGAGTGCCACTAGTGAACCATACATATTGTCTTGGTCAACATAAAACAATCATGTTCATTACTTCATCATAAGACACACTCCAATATCAACTCTGTTTTGGTGGGAGAAAAAACGATGCCTCAATATTGCACTTAATTCACCCTATACTAGGACAGCACCATTTGACCAAACTTGTACTATGGGACGAGAAAGGTCAAATGGTATATCATTCCAAAGTTTTAAATTTCTACTCTTACATAAACTCCATAAGACAACACACAGCTCAAACCAATGGCATCACTCTTTCAACAAATGTCTTGCAATATAAAAAATCACTCCTCAAAAAATAGCGTGGAATTATAACTTGAATATTTATCCAATAATACAGGGAGAAAAAAATTACAAAGACTATAATCTAAATTCACTGCTAGTTATTACTATCAATATCATCATTTCTTGCTCCTCTTTTTTTTTTTTTTATAAACAAATATCTCTTCCTCATCTTAGATGAAAATTGTGAGCAGAGTAGCACTTGGGTTATCAAATCAATAGTCCCAAATACTCTCTGTATTACACAGTTTTCGAATCTCAACTGTCCATGGTTCATTTAAATTTCAACAAATCAGCTTTAAACATAACTCACAATATATCAGATGATCAAAATTAGCAACTGCATCAACTAGCAATCTATTTCTCAAATCAATGCCAATCTCACATTACAATGTGTAATATCGTAAAATCAAATACTAAAAATAATTAGAATTTTAAAATTTAAAATTTAAAATAATTTAATGGATAGATTAGTATTATTTTTTATCAAATAGATTATTATTATTACTGCTCTTATTAGTATATGTAATTTTACGTTACTTTTTCAAAATCAACTATCCTTCTATTTGACCTCAAAATGGGATCCGATTAGCTTTGTAAGTAGCTAGCTTAGCACCTATACGTTACGATTAAAAAAAGTAAACAAACAGCATAATTTATGAGCAACTAATAACTAGTTAATTGAGGAAATTACTTGATTCAGCGAAAATAAAACTATTGCACCGAATATGAACACATTCTCAAATAATAATATGCTACACTTTCAACCATATATAGAAAAATAGAAACCTAAAAAATTATATTTTTGGGTGGTAACAAGTAAATTAACGAAGAACTATGGATCAACATTAATTTAATAGTGAATAATCATACCCTTTAACTTTTTCATGTTAGATTTATGTTCAGAATTTAGATGAGGTAAGAGTTAGATATTTTGAATAATAATTTTTAAAAAAAATATATTTTGTTAAAAGTCTAACTTTATTAAAATCGAGATTTTATGAAATACAATATTAAATTATAAAATTAATATATTTACTATTTTGTTTGCTGAAATAAGATTATAAAATTGATTTATTTATTATTTTGTTTATTGAATTGCCATTTTTTATGATTATTTGAATATAAAAAGATTGTTTTATTATGTGTTCTTGATTGTTGTTATTGTACATTTAAATAAAATATATCTTAAATATGATTTTATGAAAAAGATTGTCAAAAATAAATTATTTTTATTGTATGCCTTAAAAACAAATTGCTATTTCCAATAGATGGAAAGGGGTTGAACTAGACATCAAAGCTAAGAAATCATACCTCCTAAAAAAAGAAAAGAGTAACTTTCTTACAATAAATTAATAATTCAAGAATAAATTAATAATTCAAGAATAAAGAGTAACTTTATTTTATTAATTATTAAATACCTAAATTTAAATATTTTGGTTATTAAATTTTTTAAAATATCTTAAATATTAAAAAAATTCAATTGTAAAAATTTATTTAAAAATTTTACAATATTATTTCTTTCAAATAATTTATTATTAAATATTATCTTATTTTCTTACATAAATATGAAACATTTTTGGTCATTTTTTCAATGGTTAAACTCATGTAACTCTGTTTTACCACCAACTGCGGCAATGCTCCATAGCAAGTTGCAACTTTTATGTAACAATTAACACGATCCAATGCAGCGATATAACGCCATCTGATGGAACAACTCAGGTGTAATATCCCAATGGCTAAAGTAAGTCATTAAATTAATCAAACTGTTCAAATCTAACTATAATGTCATGTGTCACAATATGCATGATTTGGATGCTGCACGCAGCAAATGTCACAATTTTCCAAATAAGATGGGTAGCCAAATTAGTTAGTTATTTCTTCCTCTCATTTCCATTTTCTTTTCCAACGATACAAGAGAACTAATATATCATTGAAAAACTGCAAAAAGTGATGGCATTGACAGAGTAATCCATGAGCTTCGGCGTTCTTGCAATATTTCAAGGCATGGATTTGCTAGGAACTCTGAATCTGGTTCAATACTGTTCTCATTAACTCATTCACCTTCAAGTTCTTCACCGAATTGCTCCAATCGCTTGGCATCTTCATCCAGATCCCGGACCGTAGCGTGGTTAATTAAACCATCATCTTCACTGGCATGTATCTGTCTGCCACCAAACCTGATAAATAAATCAGGAAAAGTTAATATCCACATGAAAGGTAAAACAGTAAAAGCAGATAAAATTCAAGGTTAAGGGAAAAAGAAAAGTGAAAGCAATAAAAATATAAAGCTATTCAACATTTTCAGAAAATTTTAAAATTTCAATATTCACTGTAACACGTAACAACAATAAGAAGAGGTCAGACAACAACTCTCTCCCTATGCTTACACTGAAAATGTTTCCTAACATTCCACCTTACTGATATTAATGCCTCACTCTCAAAAAAGCTCACAGGTCTTGCATATCTAGAGTTGGATAATTTGAACAGGGATTATCAAGGTTGAATGTTTTAGAATTATCTTATAATATCGATTCATTAGCACATTCCACAATCTGAACATAGTCCCTATAGTTATGACTATAGTAAATAGTCATTAACGAACACAGTATTTCTTGATTGGCCCTACTTAATGCAGTCAGACTATAAATAAGATTGGGATTGTGTACACAAGACAAACAATGTATCCCAGATACCAATACTTTAACATTGCATCAGATTCACACCTTACCCTGACCTGAGATAATCTGTTTCAACACGAGACTTTCAGTCATATAGAGTGGTTTTCTACTGTCTTCTTATAATTTAGTAGCCGAAATAGTTTTAACTCATCTACTATCACAAATGGTCATTAATTTATTTGTCAACTCAATATCAAACTTCACAATCATGTTCAGAAGGTTCCAAATCCCAATCATCCAGACAAGGAGATGTTTTCTTCTGTGACATCTACAAACAAATCCAAAAGGTCCAACTCTGTATTCGAAAGTGGAGATTAGAGAGTCTAATTGGCCAGATTTCAGATCAAGTGTAAGCAACTGTTCACACATGATCTAGTAACGTTTTTGCCCTTTTGTGGCTAATTCTTGAAAAGAGGCAAGCTTCAACTCTGAGATGAGCAAAGCCCTATTTGTGTTTTTCAGTTAGTCTGGCAGACTGTTCCCAGGTCTAATCAAAGCTTTGCACTGATTTTTTTGTTCTCATTGTGGTCTACAAATGACATAATAAATAATTTTAGAACAATGTACAATTTTATAGAAATGGTCTATATGACAAGAATTTCTAATAAAATGGCAAATTTGAAGATAAAATTTTATTGAATGATGTATCAGTTTTACTTGTGTCAGGTTTTTTTCTAAACAAAAACTGCCATTGCATCATTTAATCAAACCAAATTATATGGTTTCTCTATGTTATAATATAACCATCTAAGATTAATTATTTCGCTGCCCCTGTCGTCACAGCAGAGGGCTCAGTCACTTTTTTCTTTTCTTGTGCCAACACTGGAGGTTCACCTATTTTAATAGTACCCTACCAGGTTGAGTAGTGACTAAAACAAGATTTAGGGATGGTCAACAAAAGAAAGTCATCATGCCTATGTAGGCTATGCTGCTTATATGACAAGGTAAATTTGTTAGTTGTTAAAGAATCAAGTCACGCCGAAAGTGGACAGGAAGAAAACGGATAAAGTTTCAAAAAGTTAATTACTTACCATCTTCCATTCATCAATTCTATGCATGCCTGAGCACCCTTCCTATCCTTGAATTTAACCAAAACAACACCCTGTGGATGATTCTCACAAACCTGCAGGAAAAATGGAACAGCAGAGGAAAAATAAAAAGTCAAATACTTAGGTTACACAGATGAGTACAAAAAGTAGTAGCACGGTTATTGGTACACAGATATGGGGTACAACAAAATTCCAGAAAATAGGGTATGGGTACAGGAGGTTATGCTATATAAAAAAATGAAAGTACAAACAATCAAGCAACAGATCCAGATGAAAAAAATAATTTCCATAACATTTTAAGTCAAAGTCATCAACAAAACCAAATGAACTCATGAAGTACATCCAGAAAGTAAAATATACTAAAAGAGGGCACATAATTTGATGTGGTGAAGTAACAATTACTTTCATTTAATAAATAGCAAAGGCTTGCATTTTGTACAGAACCAGCTTATACTTGAGTCATAATAGCTCATTGTCATGCTTAACCCAAATGAACCCATACTGAATATACACACCCACTAATGGTACCAAAACTACTTAGGAATGTCCATGCATCATATTTACATGGATCTAAAATAATGCTTGAGTATTAGGTTTTTTATATTGGGTCTAACTCAT
The DNA here is from genome assembly GCF_000331145.2 of Cicer arietinum. Classification (NCBI taxonomy): domain Eukaryota; kingdom Viridiplantae; phylum Streptophyta; class Magnoliopsida; order Fabales; family Fabaceae; genus Cicer; species Cicer arietinum. Next base: position 4,167,011 of record NC_021163.2, read on the forward strand.
CCTTACAAAATCGGCTTATAAGGTGAGTGGTGTCTCTCTTTATAAACTCTTGTGACTTATCTTTATTCTATGTGAGACTTGGGGTTTTCCCAATTCACCCCACCCCCTAAAGCCTAACACTATTGGACTTGGTGTGTGGATATAAGTGGTGGGTGGCCCGATCATAGGATCTGATACTTTCCCATACCTTCTAGTTTCCCCTAGCATGACATAAGGTTAATGTGGGCAACACCATAAAGATAGAGATGAAAACAAGTGGAGAAAACAATTTTTCAGAACAATGATCGGATTGCTCTTACTCGAGTAGGTTGGATAAAATTGAGGAATAATTTGGGCGTGATATGCAATAGTAAAATACCTCTTAAGCTTAAAGGAAAGTTTTATCACGCAATTACAAGACCAGCAATGTTGTATAAAACTGAATGTTTGATGGTAAAAAGTCAATAGGATAGTAAAATTAATGTCGAAAAGATGAGAATGTTACAATAGATGAGTAGTTACACAAGACGGGATAGAATCATTAGAGAGAAAATTGGGTTAGTCCCCAACAACAACAATAACCAAGCCTTTTCCAACTAGGTGGTGTCAGGTACATGGATCGATTACCCCTCCAAAGTAGAGAGAAATGGTAGAATCTCGTCTTAGATTATTTAGGCATGGATATAGAAAACCTTTAAAGTACCCGTAAAGAGAGTAGACCAGACAAATGATTGTCAAATAGTTACCAAGGGAAGACCTTAAGAAAACTACGGGCCAAACCATTAGGAAAACTTTAGAGGTAGATGATCTGTCATTGAACACACACGTATATAGAAGATTTAAAGTGGCTTGGCAGTTGGAGTTGGGGAACTAAGGAATGGAGTGATAAAGAAGCAGGTAAAGAGTGATAAAGAAGGAGGTAAAAAGTGATAAAGACACCAATACTAACATTTGCCGTTGAAAAACATATATAGGAACCATCAAAAATTAACTTTTTATGTCACTTTATAGGAACAAGGAACCAGAAGTCTTCAGCACACATGGAAATGTGTACTAAAAAATAAGAATAAAAAGTATTAAATTATATACATGTATTTTTCGTGTTGTTGGTTTAATTGGTTGGAGAGAGTTTTTATTAGAAGAGAGAGAGAGAGAGGATGGAATATGAAGAGAATCAATTGCATTAATCTTTTTTAAGGCATAAAATTTTATTACCTTGACTGCATCTATTGGTCCAAGCTTCGTGCATTCCTCTTTAACATCTTCTTCTAGTTCTAAGCGCAAATTTTCATCAGCCTGAACAGAATAGGTAATATCAAAAAGTGTCTAATATGAGAAATTGCACCAACAAATAGCAATCGCAAGGGAGGCAGAGAGCAAACTGAAATTGACTGAAATATGAGCAGTGGGAAACCCAACTATAATCCTTAGTAGTAAAAAATCAAAGCAAGTGCTATTTATATAATAATCTATATAACTATATCCAAAATGATGGGCAGCTATGGTCGCATGTGTAGCAATGTACTAGTGTGATAACTGCATCTAGAATACAAGAAAATTGAAGTAACACCAACCCTCATTTCAGCAAGAGTAAACATATAGCGGAGGACAACAGTTGTTGGAATTAAAACTTTAGCATCATCACGACCACCTGTGCAATACAATGAAAATCACATTAGTACACGGATCCAAGGTAAATAAGAAAATCAACTCTGAAGATGAGTCCAGAAACCCATATTAGCCAAACACTCTAAACTTCACATACAACTGAGATTGAAATATTTTTAACATGTGTCCACAGAATGATTTCTTGCTTCACAGTCATCAGAAGCAAATTGGAAAACGTAGATACATACTAGCAAAAATCTTTTTAAACAATTCCCAATGTTTACAGTACCTCTACTGTTCAAAAACTAAGGCCCGGATTGATTTAGCTTCTAGCATATGGAAGTTTCTTAATCGTGATAAATATTAGTTTCCAAACTTATGCAATGAAATCTTTATAAATTTATAGATACTGATGAAGAAGTTAGATGACATAGCTTCTTAAAAAGCTCAGATGCAAAAGTTGATGTCAAGTTATGCGAGAAGCTATTATTTAGAAAACTTGTAGTCATTACATGAACATGTCAATTTTTGAAATAAGATATATCCAAATTCCAAATTGGTTACCTTTCAGTGTTTATTGCAAATAAATTATCCAAATTGGTTATAAGTATATAAACTTCAACGAGACATTAACTAATTAGCACCAAAATGCACTCAGCAAACTCGAGGATCAATGGACATGAGTGGAAGTATTGATCGATTTACACCATCTGGTAACTTGTAAAAATATTTACTAGAAGGTAATCTATATTAAATGAAAAGGGGAAATTAAGCTAAAATTTAGATTGAAGTGGGAATCAGTCAATTTTCTGAAACATAAACTTCAATAAAGTGGGCAACCAAGCATACCCCATCCAAGCATTTTGTCTTCCACCTTTTTCAATTTCTTTTTCTTTCTATTGTCTGCTTGCTTGGATACAAACTTCTCTCCTGCATATTTAAAGAAAGTTCCATCAAGGCCCAGCAGGTGTGATAAATAACTAAACTATTAATTTAACATGTAGGTTTACCATAGCCAAGACCAGTTATAAAAAACTGCTAATGAAGTACTAAATATTAAGTAAAGCCTACCTTTCTGCTCAAATTTAGCCAGGCTGACGGTCATCGGAATCTTACCACCAGGTCGAAAAGGCGCACCATCCAAAATTTGGATTGCTAGAGCCACCGATGGTTCCTGATGTACAAAAAATATAATTAGAAACCCTGACTCATCCAATGCTATATGTCACAGGCAGAACAAGAGAAAGAGTTACCTTAAGATATGTAACCAGAGCATCTCCCTTTTTCCTTCCTGTCTCTTTATCAACATAGAGCTTAACACGAGGTTTTTTAGTTTCTGGGTCCTATTCAAAACATATCAATTTAATCATGCAAATTCACATGAAGCTGGTATGAGATACCAAAACCTTAAATGGCTAGCTGGGATTTTATGAGCATTCATAGATTGTCACCTTGTAATGAACTTTTTTGAAATAATGACCTTTGGCAAAACAGTTTAGTGAGAGGCCTAGAGATAGTTCCAAAGAGTTGTGGCCTTGTGTTATTAATTTTTGGTCAGGGTATTGGTGAGCACATGTGCCCATAAAAGGAAAGAGGCTCTCCAAATTCTTGTGAAAAATATATAGATTGTCAACTCGTAATGAACTTTTTTTAAATAATGAACTTTTGCAAAACACTTAAGTGAGAGGCCAAGAGATAGTTCTAAAGAGTTGTGGCCTTGTGTTATTATTTTTTGGTCAGGGTATTGGTGAGCACATGTGCCAATAAAAGGAAAGAGGCTCTCCAAATTGTCATAAAAAATATATATGGTGTACCATAAAAAAAATCACATGAAAGCATTGAAAAGGATAAACATGATATGCGATATCTTTTGCTCTTCCAAGTGTAGAAATGCAGGGCCATTGTACTTGTAATTTATACAGTGCCAACTGTATTTTCCTCAATTAAATATAACAGATACTTTTAAGATAATTCTAAACATGAAAAACCAATATAGGGAAGGTAGGAATAAAAAGGTACCTCTTTTATAATTCCACACTTGGAAAATACTTCCACAACCTACAATATTGCCCATGTTAATTTTTGTAAGGAAGGATAAGTACTTTCAGGTAAAGTGAGACAAAAGCTAATGCTTACTTCATCAGTAGTAACATCCTCAGGCAACCCAGTGACATAAACATGTGTATTGATTTTTAATTCAAACCAACTGTCAGGAGGTTTATTAGGTTCCTGAAACAGAATGCGGTCAATCGGGATGTCATTTGTTTTCCAAAAGAAGTAATCATTTCAAGGTAAAAACAAGAAAGATTAGAAAAATGTAGCGGTGTGAAGCCACTTATATAAATAAGATGAACAGATAGGGGACACCTTCTTTTCATCTTGTTTATCTGAAAGCTTCCTCTTTCCATCAGCTACCATACTGGTATTATTTGCTTCATTTGTTTCTTCCTTTGAGGAAGCTGCAGTAACACTCAGTTCTGAACTATCTTCAACAACTTTAGAAGCATCAGAATCAGTTACTATTGGGAAAACTTCCTCTTCTTTCAAGAAGGTCATCTCTTCAACTCCATAAGGCTCAGCACTACCAGATGTACACTCCTATCACATAACAACTTCATTAATCCCACCCAAAAGGAAAATAAAAACAGCTTAACTAAAAATACATTCATGAATCAGCAACCTTGGTTTCAATGGCCCAAAAAATAAAACCAAGGGCAACAGATGGATATAGATCATAACTCCAAGGCTACACATATGAACTTAATTAGCATAATGGGCCACAAGGTTCAAAAGAAAATATTTGGAGTTCTGAGTACTATAAAATTGAAAATAAAAATACCAAATTATTCACAGACAACAAAATACATCTAGTAGAAACCAGATTAAATGAATCATGTGAGATAACATAGAATCCCGTCAACAAGGCAGAAGCTTCATTTTTTTTCCTTTTGATTCTACTAAGTGAAGTTTGTGTGCTTTACAGAGTGTGAAAACCAATTCTACAAGATGCCAAACATGAACTATTACAACACTATTTGATTCTTAGAACTGAAATGCCTATTTGACCCTATGCAAAATCTAAAACAGCAAGACCCTATTATCTCAAAACAAATCTCAGTGTTGTCAAGACACCTATTTAAGATATCAATGTTGTTAATACATCATAATAGTATGCTCAAAAAAGGAACAGCCCTATGAGCCACACAAGCTTCGAGAATAATAGAAAAAACTTTCAGGTTAATGACTTGATTAAACCTAACCCCAAATCCTAGGCACCAAAATTTAATTAAGCTTTAAGCTTAACTCGTTTTTAATCATAATATAACAAAGAACATTACTTATTGCGGGGAGTAAGAGATAGAAAAAAAATATCATAATAATAATGATGTAAAGATCATGTACCAACCTGGGGAACCCAAGCTCTAATATTCCTATCCCATTTATATTTAGTCCCGTCATCATCGGTAAATTCTTCTTCACCATCAGGCGGTGTCGAAGGTCTCTCTGAATCTTCTACTACACCACCACCAACAACATCACCAGAAAACAACCCAAAGTCCAAACCTTCCACCTGTGCTTGTGCTTCCCTAATTTCCTTTTGCCATTTTTCAAACTCGTCAGCATCATCATCATCAGACTTTCATTAACACCATATAGTAGCGTCTGTTTGGTTTTGATTTTTTGGAAATGTACACTTGTTTTACTATTCTTAAGCAATAACTTGTGATTGAGTCAAATTACCAAAAATAGAAGAAGAAAAAATGAATAACATGAGATAACATAGAATCCCGTCAACAAGGCAGAAACATAATTTTTTCTTCTTTTTGATTCTGCCAAGTGAACTGTGTGTGCTTTAGATCGTGTGAAGAACCAATTCTACAAGATGCCAAACATTAACTATTACAGCACTATTTGATTCTTGGAACTCAAATGCCTATTTGACCTACGCAAAATCAAAAACAATAAGACCCTATTATTTCAAAACCAATGTCAGTGTTGTCGAGACACCTTGTTAAGATATCAATGTTGTTAATACATCATAACAGTAAGCTCAAAAAGGAAAAAACCACAAGTGAAAAGTATGAAAAGTGGAGGACCCGCCCTATGAACCACATAAGCCTTAAAACTTTTATGGTTAATGACTTGATTAAACATAACCCCAAAACCTAGGCATCAAAATTTAGTTAAGCTTTAAGCCTCTCTCGTCTTAATCATATATATAACAAAAAAAATCACTTATTGCATAGATGATCATAACAATGATAATGTAAAGATCATGTGCCAACCTGGGGAACCCAAGCCCTAATATTCCTATCCCACTTATATTTAGTCCCATCATCATCAGTAAATTCTTCTTCACCATCAGGCGGCGTGGAAGGTCTCTCCGGATCTTCTACTACACCACCACCACCAACATCACCAGAAAACGACCCAAAGTCTGAACTTTCCACTTGTGCCTCTGCCTCCTGAATTTCCTTTTGCCATTTTTCAAACTCATCAACATCAGCAGCAGCAGGCACTACATAACATGTCACATTGTCATTAAGTCCACAACTAATAACAATACAATAAACAAAAACAATTAAGTAAAAAGTTAGACCTGTTGTCGAAGAAGAATCAGGCTGATGGACTGTTGAAGAAGAATCAGGTTGATGGGATTGGCGGTTAATTTCATCCCACAAAACAGAAATTGAAGACAAATGCTGCCACTCAGTTCTTCCTTCAGACCATAAAAGTGTGTTTTCTGATAGGTATCCATTTAAGAAATGCTCTGTAATTGTAAATCACAAAATAATTAGTGTATGTTTGGTTGCAGTTTTGGACGAGTCAAAATCAATTCTGGAGGTGTAGAGTTTTTTTTTTTGACTCAGCTGGTATTAGAATTTTGGTGGTGTAGAATTGATTTGATGAATTGATTCTAACTTCAAAATAGGATTTGTAGCTTCTGAGTTTAAACGTGATTTTTATAAAGAAACTTATTGTTCAACTCACTTTTAAACATAAATTACTTTACATTCAACTCACTTTTACCTAAAATCAATTAGTGTCACAGCATAACCAAACACATTAACAAACAAACAAAAAATACAATCAATTGTGCTAAAAAAAATTCAATTTGAACACACAAATTAATTAATGAACAACAAAATCAAAATATGAAAAATTAGAAAAACAGAATCCTTGTTGGTTAGTATCGGAGAACTGAACTCACCGCGCACCTCTGAGAAAACATAAGGACCAATTTGTTGCTGATCGTCTCCGAGAACATACCATCCAACTTCAGTGACATTATCACCTGCGTAAGAAGCTCAGTTAATTTTATTTTTATTTGCTTCGGATTTTAGATGAAAGAGGATAAAGCGAGAAGTTAGAATGTACCAGTTTGTTGCGGTTGGTGGCTGTCGTGGCCATTTTGAGAACTCATCTGCTCTCTGCAGTGGCTGCAAGGTTATGGTACAAAGTGTTTTCTAGTTTCCAGAGAGAGCAGAAAATTTTGGGTCGGGAAACAAATGGGGAATTTTTTTTCTTCTTCTAATTACGGTAATTTATCTTTAGTTATTTATTTATATTATTTATTTTAAATTTTTATCTTTTTATTAATATTTATTTTATTGGTATATTTAAATGAATTTTGAACAGATTTTATTATTTATTATTTTATCCGTTTTAATTCTTTATTTTTTAATTGATATTTATTTTATTGGTGTATTCAAATGAGATTCTAAAATATTTTTTTAGTTAAAACAAAATCTATTCATATTCAAACAATATTTTAAAAGAATAAACAAAAGTTTTGCGCAATTTAATTATAATTATAAAAATTATTTTAACAATATAACGAAATTAATAGTATTTTAAAATGTCTATTGGTATTCAAAAACATATAGATTTTAAAATATTGTTTTGTGAAGTGAATTTTGAGATATTTTTTAATTAAAATATTGGAACATAGATTATGTTAGGGTGCGAATTTAAAATTTGTTGAAGTCTCACGTTAAAAAACTCTCATTTGAGTAATTTTCAAGTATATAAATATTAAAGTCCCACATTTGGATAGTTAACATACGTGAGTTTGCTTATATCATTATATAAAAAGTGTCAAACTTTTGTGAAAAACACATCAAAGTTTAATGTAATTCTCAACTTTATATTTTCTTCCTCTTTTGCTACATGCACTTACGAGCCATTTCTCCCATTTATGTTCCTTTGATTTGTTTTTATCATAATACCACCTTCGATTTTTTTAGTGGTCCTAATACCACAATCATTTTAGAGCAGTTTTTGTATATCATAATACGAATGACTTTAATCGTCAAATTGAGAGTGTAAATTTAGAACGGTTAGTGGTTGATAGTCTATCAGGCAGTGCCACAAAACATCTTAAAGAGAGCGATCTAGTATGCGACTCAACTTAGTAATATCTTCAGTGACATAAATTTATTTTAAAATAGTTTTTCGAAACTCAATAACAATAATTTTAAGACATTTCGTTCTGCCATGCCTACCGACGAAATTACTAAGCCAGGTTCTTCTGCTTGTGATTTCAACAAATCGTTTCGGTCTGAGGAATGTCACTCCAAACGATATAACAAAATATGTTATTTTTCTCAACCATAAAAAAAGTTACCAACGTTATAACATATGGCATTCCAATTGTCATAGAAGAACAAACCGAAAATGATAAGAAAACTACATAATTAACCTAATGGGAGGATGAATAAATAATTATATTCTAAATTGACTTGTTGATTATTTGTATGATTACTAAAGTTTCAACAATAATGCTAAAGATGTTTGAGATGTTTTGAAGAAGAAATATGGCACCGAATAAGCTGCAGATAAATAGTAAGTTATGAGCCGGTACCTCAAGTATCAGATGATTGAAAACAGATTCGTGGAGGCTCGATCTCATGAAATTCATAAAGTAGCTCATGAGATCATCTATAAAGGTATGACTTTAGATGAACAATTTCAAATTGATGTTATTATTGACAAACTGCACAAGCTTGAAAGGATTTCAAATAATTCTCTCATGCATAAAACATGAGAATTTTCTCTAGAGAGTCTAATAAGTCGCCTTGAGGGATAAAAAAAATTGTTTTAGGTTTTCTTCTGAATAAGGCAGGGTTTACTCAGTTGATATGGCAAATTTGTACACCATTTCTAAAAATGATATTTTTGTTGGGAAATGGTACACCACTAATGACATGTATAAATTAATAAAATATATATTTATGCTTAAATGCATATTTTGCATGCTAGACTATGTCATGTGAACAAATGTGTGATTTCAAACTTAAGTAACTTATAATTAATTTCAAAGTTATCTTTAAATGATTTAAAAAAAATGTGATTCTTATAGTAAAGTTAAAATAACAAAGAGTTAACATAAATCAATAATTAAAGAATCTGAACCTTTAGATTTAATATAATGTGATATATATGAATTTGATGGGGCTATAAGAAATGTTATTTTACAACTTTTATTGACGATTGTTCTGACTATACTTTCGTATATCTAATGAACAATAAAAATGAAGTACTTTACATGTTTAGAATATTTGTAACTGAAATTGAAAATCAATTTAGTAGAAAGATAAAAAGGTTTTGCAGTGACAGATGAATCGAGTATGATTCTAATTTGTTTAATGAGTTTTATAAATTTTATGGAATTATACATGAAATAATTGTATCATATTCGTCTGAAATGAATGGTAAAGCTGAAATAAATAATAAAATTATTACTGAACTAGTTGTGGCTATTATGCTTAACTATGGTGGTGCATCTTATTTGTGATGGAAAATTATATTGACTACTTGTTATGTTTTGAGTAATGTTCCAAAATCTAAAAACAAAACATATCCTTATGAGATTTTGAAGAAAATACAACAAAACCCGTCTTATTTTCGAAATTTGGGTTGTTTGGCTTATGTCAGAATCATTTATCCCAAGCGAGTTAAACTCATTAGTAGAGCCTGTGAATGTGTATTCATTGGGTATGTAGTAAACAACAAAGCGTATAAGTTTTATGACCTAAATGCGAAAGTGATCATATAGTCAAATGATGTTGACTTTTATGAAAATAAATCCCCTTTCAAATTGATAAATAGTGGAGGGCAACGAACCAAATCACGTTCTTGTGATTAGGAGAATTGGAAGCAACAAACAAGATGTTACAGAACCTCGAAGAAGTAAGAGAGCCAAAGTTGCTACAAATTACATACTTGATTATACAACATATACCTTAGAAGACGATCTTGCAAATCTTCAAGAAGCTTTGTCATATTTGGATGTAGATTTATGACAATAAGCTATAAACAATGAGATGGATTATATATACTCTAACAGGACCTGACATTTAGCAGACTTGTCTCCTAATTTCAAACCGATAGGTTGTAAATGGATATTAAAAAAGAACATAAAATTCGATGAAACTGTTGTTAAATACAAGGTATCGCCTTGTAGCCAAAGGTTTCTTAGACACTTTTTCACCAGTCACTAGAATTACATCCATTATGGTACTTATTTCACTAGTTGTTATTCATAACTTGGTGGTACACCAAATGGATGTCAAAACTACTTTTTTAAATGGTGACTTGGAGAAAAAAATCTATATGGAACAACCTGGAGCTTTTGTGTTTCATGGACAAGAAAATAAAGTTTGTAAGTTAGATAAATCTCTATATGGTCTTAAACAAGCTCATAAGTGGGGTACCTGAAAAATTTGGTAACTTGATTATATCGAATGAGTTTAAAGTGAATGAAAGTGACAAATGTATTTATAACAAATCTGAAAAGGGCATTGCCACTATCATATGTCTTTAGACGACCTGCTCATATTTGGTTTAAACATCCATGTTGTAAATACTGTGAAATCATTGTTGTGTAACAACTTTGATATGAACGATTTCAGAGAAACAAGTGTAATCATTGGAATAAAGATTACTATGTCAAAAAAGAAAATTTATCTGGATCAGTTTCACTATCTTGAAAAGATCATAAAGAAATACAAATACTTTGATTGAAAACTTGTATGCACACCATATGATCCAAGTGTGAAACTTTTCAAGAAACTAGTGAAGATATTAAACAAACTAAATATGCGAGCAACATTGGCATCCTCTGATATGCCATTGAATGTACTAGACCCAACATTGCCTACGTCGAGATATTATTGTGTAGGTTTACTAGTAGACTTAATATGGAGCATTGACATGCTATCGAAAGAGTCATGGGATACCTAAAAAGGACCACGAGTCTTGGATTACATTATCAAATATTTTATGTCGTCCTTGAAAGATACAACAATGTTGATTGGAACATTTTATCAGATAACTCCAAAGCAACGAGTGACTATATTTTTAGTATAACCGATGGTGTTGTACCTTGGAAATCGAAGAAACATACAATATTGTCTTAGCCTATTACGGGGTCTAAAATTATAGCACTGACCATTGTGGTGAAAAAACAAGTTGTTGAGATATTTGTTAGTTGAGATCCCTTTACAGGAAAAACTTATGCCAGTTGTTGTTCCATCACAATAGTACTACGACTATTGCAAAGGTTGATAATCGTTATTACAACGATAAGAGACGACAAATATGTCGTAAGCACAACATTGTTAGAGAATTACTTTCTAAATGAACTTTATAGTGGGTCATGTACGCATCACTGAGAATTTAGCAGATTGTTTGACGAAAGGATTAGCTAGAGATAAAGTCCTAAATACATCCATAAGGATGAGACTATTGCCTATAAATCTATTAGTCACTCATGATGGTAACTTGACCTAAAAGATTGGAGATCCCAATAATTAGGTTCAATGGATAATAACAAGTCACAATGATATCAGATGAACATGCTATTATATCTTAGAGAAACATGATTCGTGAAGCGATGAAATGATGAGATAATAGAAACTCTTAATGAGATATATATTTTATGTGTAGCGGAGTACCTAACTACAAGAGTACTCTTGATAAACTCACCTATGTGAGTATGAAAATTGGGTTGCTTCCTATGGAATTTTGAGGCATAATTTATAGAGCGTTCACTACACTAGGATATACGTGCAGGGGTATTAATGGATGAACTTTTGAGAATACACCATATGAAAAGATTGTGTGTGAGTTTGATGTCAGAGTTAGAGTTAAAGACTACGAATCACTCTTGTTGAATCTGAATTTTACTTATTATGCAAAGGTTCAAGTCAGAAGACACATGTTTATGCACAATCTTATGAAATCATTTAACGCTACTTTAGAAACATTTTTTTTAATTCGAGTGAGAGATTGTTGGAACATATAGTATGTTAGTGTGTAATTATAAAATTTGTTGAAGTCTCACATTGGAAAACTTTCATATATTGAGTAGTTTTCAACTCTATAAATACTAAAGTTTCACGTTGGATAGTTAACATATGTGGATTTGCTTCTATGTTAGTCTCAATTAAACAATTATGTCTGCACATTTATTTTCTTCCCTAAAAATATGAGATACAATTTATATGTACCGGACTACTGGAGACGATGGGGTCGAGTGTGGTGACCTATTTATAGGATGTCGTTGATCATTGATAATGTAGATATGGTAATTCCATTGAGAAGAATCTGATGCAAAATGCGGCGAACTGTTTCGTTATCTGATGGTCTTGATTGAAAGGACGTGAATTCGACACTAGGACCAAATTCGACTGAAAAAGTGCCTTGAGTTCGACCATTGGTAGATTGGACTAAGGGCCAATGACCGTGATAGTAATTATTTTTACACAATTCAATTATATAATGTATATATATTGTAATTGTTTTTTTTTTTTTATATAAAAAAAGCTACTCCATACTTAATTTTGATTTCACGCGATTATAAAAAATGTATTTATTTTTATTTTTAAAAGTTGATTATTAAAAAGATGACTAGGATGAGATTAGAAAGAACAAGTTTGTAAAACTATTTTGTGATTGGAATCTTCTTAGACTAAATTAAAAAATCGTGTTTTTTAACTAAATTAAGAAACTTTATTTTTTTGACTAAATTAGTAAACTTTACTCTTAACTAAAAAATTCCAAAACCAGTAAAGAGATACCGTGACACTAGGGGCGGGCGTATCGTAATTTACAAAACGACGTGCTAAACGCGTCGTTTGGCACTTCAATATGAAAATCAAAATGTTAATTCCCTCTCACTTTACTGTTAGTTTGTTTTTTTCTTCCTCCAGTCGGTTAGATTAGCTGTTTCTCTATTCCTTCCAATCACCGTTACTTCATTGACCTTTACTTTTCGAAATTCGAGCTCAGAGCGCAAAGTACTATTCCTAAAGCCAAAAATTGAAAGAAAACTTTTAATTGAATCGAGTTTGAGTTAGTTGAACTTGAATTGAAGCTACTGAATAGTTGTTTATCAAATGGATCTGAGAGGATTATTGTTGTCGTTATTGATAACAATAATGATAGGTTTGGAAATGTTTTGCGTTGCGAATGGGAATAATTTAGTGTTTCAGGTGGAGCGACGGAAAAGGAGTTTAACTGGAATTAAAGATCACGATGCTCGTCGTCGTGGTAGATTTCTTTCAACCGTCGATCTCAACCTTGGTGGCAATGGTCTCCCTACTAAGACTGGGTTCGTCTTTAACTCTATTTTATTTAATTTCATTATCATCAAATGAAACACTGATACATACACATGACACAAGTAATAATGTGAAAGAATATAATTACATCTGTTTGACACTAACACAGACACCAACCACACGAGTAACAATGTGAAAGAATAGACGTGGATAAATGTAATTACATATGTTGGTGTTTGACATTGATATAGACACCGGGCACAAAAGAATAGAAGTGATTGAATCTAATTACATACGACTTGAATTTGAAGTGTAGGTACTACATAGATTATGAATTGTGAATTAATATTAAATTATGATTTTTTTTTTGGGTGCACATTAAATTATGATCTTACTATTATTATTATATGCTAATATTACTTTATTTGATTGATTTAGGTTGTATTACACAAAACTTGCGCTTGGCTCTCCAAAGAAGGACTATTATGTTCAAGTTGATACAGGAAGTGATATTATGTGGGTGAATTGTGTTGAGTGCTCAAGATGTCCCAAGAAAAGCGATATTGGTGTATGCATTTTCAATTTAAGAATCATCATCATCATATAATATATGATTGTGATAACAAGTCAAAGTTATTTTGACCTGAATCCCTTATTGAATTTCCTATTTTGCATTGTTGTTGTTATGTTACAACAGATAGACTTGACTCTCTATGACCCAAAGGGATCTAAGACTTCGGAGTTAATTTTTTGTGACCATGAATTTTGCTCTTCCACATATGACGGTCCAATTCCTGGATGCAAGGCTGAAACACCTTGCCCTTATAGCATAACCTATGGAGATGGAAGTGCAACTACCGGATACTATGTTAGGGATTTTCTTACTTTTAACCGTGTCAATGGAAATCGCCAAACTGCACCGCAGAATAGCAGCATCATTTTTGGGTGAGAATTGTTTTTACTTACACTTGACAATTCGCATTGTATTTCATGTTGTTGAGTTTTCGGGCAATCATATTTGTTGTGTTAGGGGTTCTTGTTTGTGTTTCTCATGAAGGGGTTATCTTAGCTGCCGAAAAAAATTTCATTGCCTTTTGAGTCAACTATTTTATGGTGCTCGAATAATTTCCATTCAAGTCGGAGTTTTAGTGCGTCATTTTTATTTAGAAACATTCAGCTTCCTAAATTAATTATGAGTTAAAGAATAAAGTCACTGGTTTAACATTTTTATTCCCTCTCATTTGTGTCTCTTTGGGTATTCTCTCGCTGACAGGTGTGGTGCTGTACAATCTGGCACATTGGGTTCATCGCCTAACGAAGCACTTGATGGAATACTTGGTTTAGGACAAGCGAATTCTTCTGTACTTTCACAGCTTGCTGCATCTGGAAAGGTGAAAAAAATATTTTCACACTGCCTTGACACTGTTAATGGTGGTGGAATATTTGCCATAGGGGAATTGGTGGAACCAAAAGTCAGTACAACAACTCCATTGGTACCAAATATGTATGTTCATTAATTTAGTCTTTTGCTCTCATGGCTTGATATTGGTTGTCATGTAAATCCAAGGGCAAAACTGACAGACACAATCTCACAATTATCAATAATGAAATATTGTTATATAACCTCATTGCATGATCAAATGATCATACTATTGTCTAGGTTGATATGTGATTGACGTACGGAGCAGTACTTTCTGTTACTTGAAGAAAATAAATTTGCTAGAGTATTGGATGTTTTTTTTTGCTCTTTGATGAGAATCCTCATAGGCATGGCTGCGAGTTAACCTTGGGCCGAGAGTGCTAGTTAGGTAAATTCCTCTTCATAGGCATAGTTCTAGGATTCATATCCTTGACATTGCAGGTAAAGTTTGCCTAGATTCACGACCACTTCCACTATGACCAACCGCTGTTGGGTGCTAGAGTATCGGATTGGCATTTTTTATCCATTTGGGGAAGTGTTTTAGTGATGAGATTCGGGGCCCACTACATTGATATTGTTAAAAGTCCCACATTAGATGAGGTAAGGTATGACAAATTGTTTATAAGTGGTGGGTATTCCTCACCCTACAAGCCGGTTTTGGGGGGTTGTGTTAGGCCCAACCCAAATTCTAATATGTAATCAGAATCTATCAAGATCCGTTGGATCACCTGCTATCAGGTCATTGCTATCGGGACACTGAGAGTCACGTACAAATGTCTAGTCCTGGGCGTGAGGGTGATTGTTAAGAGTCTCCCATTGGATGAGATAAGACTTGCTAAAATGTATTTAAATAGTTGGTAGTCCTCACCCTACAAGCCAATTTTGTAGGGTTGTGTTATGCCCAACTCAAATTCTAGTAAATGTTAAGTGTTCAATAGTGCAGCAGACAAGCCATGGTCCCAAGCCGGTTTTGTGGGGTTGTGTTAGGTCCAACCCAAATTCTAATAAATGTTAAGGGCTCAATAGTGCAGCAGTAAAGCCATGGTCCCAAGACATGGAAGGTATGTTCCAGAAAAGTGAAAAAAGGGACACGTGAAATAGACTTAGTGGGAGAGACGGTTATGCTAACTGAAAATTGAGTAGGGTCTAGGAATAATGGAGGGAGGGAGGTGACGGGACATGGGAACCCAATAAAGTAACCAATGTTAAGGGCCTAATAGTTTAGCAGTTAAGCTATGTCCCCAAGAAATTGAAGGTATATTCCAAAAAGGGGGAAAAAGAAGAATACATGGAGGTGACTTGGTGGGAGAGACAGTTACCGTAAGTGGAAATTGGGTGGAGCCCAATATGAAGAGGGCAGGGACATGACTTTGAAGGAAGGAAGGCAAAATTTGGTTTACGGGGATAGGCCTTGGGCAGGAAGTAGACATCCATCTGTTGTTTCTAGTGATTCTCCTGTTCCTTTTCTTTGCTATTCTTGTTTTCCTTTGCTACCAATGTACTTCACAATTTTGAGTTCAATATAGGACCCTTTTATATCTTTTTTGACGTTTCTGTTATGGTTTGCATCAATAAAATTGAACATCTGGTGTAATACATATATTTTACCATTGAAGTAATAAAGATGTTTTATTAAAGACAAAGCTGTAAATGGTTGATACAGGAGGAACAAAACAGTTCTTCAAATTATCTCTAATTGATTTTTATTTGAATATTACCATCAAAGATCTTATTTTAATCAATATCATTAGCATAACTCTCTTAGTTTTCTGCAGTCACTAGAAGGGCGATTAAATCCGACAGTTCAAAGAATGAACATATCCTATACTGTTTTGGTTGCTTTTAAGCCTTTCAATTTCTGTGCAGATTTATCCGAGACCTCTTGTTTGAGCTTTGAAAACCTTCCATGAAATGTTCTTCCAGATACTCATAATGTGTTTGATATCCAGTTTAGCTCTTGGGATTGTAATTATGCCATAACTGTAGTCTGTTGACTGTTGTAGGGCACATTATAATGTGGTTTTGAAGAATATTGAAGTTGACGGTGATGTTTTAGAGCTTCCCTCAGATGTATTTGATTCTGGAAATGGGAAGGGGACAGTGATTGATAGTGGAACAACCTTGGCTTATCTTCCTGCCATAGTTTATGATCAACTCATTCCAAAGGTCTGTATAGCTATAAAAGATTAATTCAATTAATATTTCTTATGGAGTACTTACGAATGATTGTTCTTTCTGATAGGTCTTTGCTCGACAGCATGGATTGAGATTATATCTTGTCGACGAACAATTTAAATGTTTTCCGTATACTGGAAAGTACGACACTTACCATTGTGACATTCGTTTATAGAAATTTCAATTTTATCTGTTATATCTTAATTATTATTGCTCACTAATGTTAAGGCGCGATCTATTTGTTTGATTCATCATTGTTTTTCATTGACGATGAACATTTGTGCTCGAGCAAGGATGGAGATTTAACATAAACTGATTTCTTGAATTTCAAATTACTGATTAGCTTCTTGATGAAGTGACTGCATTATGTCCCATCAGAACTTCATTAAACAGTGAAAGAGTGCTAATTCCTTTTTTCTCAGTTCTTTTCTGGACTTCGTATTACTGTCCTTTTCCTTAGTTTGTGAAGAAAGCAGTCAAGTGGGTTGAATTGTTATCTGCAGAATATTTATATATATGTGATTATTTTAAGTAGACTATAAATATATAATTTTTTTGATGCTATTTATGCAAATAATTTCATATTACAAAAGAGCCATCTGTTCTATGTGGTTCTTTAAAATTTTAACTGGGTATGATCTGTTCAAATGATGCTTACTTTTTACGTTTTGAAAGCTTACTGTTGTCAATTCAAGAAAGCAACTAGTGCACTTCATTCTCTGGCATATGCAGCACTTAATTTGTTGACCATTGTAATCTTGCAGTGTTGATGGCAATTTTCCAGTTGTCAAGCTACATTTTGAGGATTCCCTTTCTCTGACAGTTTATCCTCATAGCTACCTGTTCGCCTATGAGGTGAGTATGAACTTCATTATTCATTGTAGGCAAGGTTGTCAAACTCAAAGCCTAGATTAACTCGTAGAGCTTACGTAGACTCGACTTGTAAACTCATAAGAGTTTACCTAATATTAAAATAACCTATATATGACATATATAGATGATATATCATCATTAAAACAACAATAATAATCCAACATTGCATCTCCATAATATAGGATGAATATTTTAAATAGATAAATATATTATAGTAGAATATTAAGAAACAACAAACTCATATTGATGTATAATAGTTATCCCTCAAAACAACACTAAGAGTGTAAGTTTACATTTTAAAATCAGTATATATTATGTAGAATCCTAAACTAAATTAGATATCGAATAATATTGATCAAAGTTTTTATTTTAAGGTCAAACCAATGTAGAACCGTAAACTCATAAACTACGAGTGATATCGAGAGTTTACTTAAACTCATAAGAGTTTTCTGCACAGAGAGTTTATATGTGAGTTAACTCGTTTTTGTGACCTAGAATCTTAAACTCGTAAGAGTTAACTCGAGAGTTTAACGACTTCTAAATTGAGAAGCTTTGTGAATGCTAGATACTCAAATGACAAGTATCATTTTAGGGCACCTATGTTTAACGTGTCTGAAGTCTGAACTGATGTCTCCCTCTCCAAACTGTACCCAGTTCCCAGTTGTTGTGTGTATTTTATCATACATGCTTATTAAGTGCCATATATAATATATCTGTAGAGACATTATGTGATTGTAAAATGAAGGGTCTGATTATCTATCCTTTGTTAACTGTTGACTTTAATGATGGTTTAAATTGGCATCTGGAGAATTTTACTGATACATTATGTATATTTTCAATTTATTTTAGAATACCTCATTTTGTTAAACTTGTTACTGGTTTCTAATTATGTTTCTTGATATTATTTTGCTCTCTTATTGTTGTCCCTTAGGATCATGGTGTCCCAGTCTGGTGTATTGGCTGGCAGAAAAGTGTGACACAAACTAAGGATGGAAAGGACATGACACTTCTTGGAGGTACACTTTAGAATTAAACATCACTTATGAATACCGAGGACTGGAAATAATGTATTACTCATATTGGAATAAATGGGATGTATACATGCGGGCAGTCACATCAATATAATTTAGACCTATTATTCCAACTTTGATATATGTTTGGTCATATTAGCTTTAAACCGTCTCACTCACTCACTCACTCATATGCTAGAATTCATTTTGGAAACCCCTTAGAAGTGTTGGATGTGTCAATAACATTTATTAACTTTAATTATTTTCAATTTCAGATTTGGTGCTATCAAACAAACTAGTCTTATATGATCTTGAGAATATGGTCATTGGATGGACTGACTACAATTGTGAGTAGTACCAAGCAGCCTTTCATAATTTTGTTTCCTACTATGTTGTTGTACCAATTGTGAGTAGTACCCCAGTTATATATTAATATATGCAAAATTAGTCCAAGGTTCCATCAAGTTATATCACTTTAGATTCGTGGATGTGCATGCACATCAAATATCAACGGATGTTATTATTCACTTATCCAGAAATAAGAAAGGTTAATTAATCTATTACGGATTTTGACAACAAGAAGCCTCGTCTGTTGTAGTAGCTATCTAATTCACATAAATCTCATGGTTAATTTCTATTTGTTTTTAGATTAAATTTGTTGATAATTGTGTATGCTAGTATAACTTGCTTATCGTTGTGTTGTTGTTTCTTTAGGCTCTTCCAGCATTAAAGTGAAGGATGCAACTACTGGAATAGTACATATAGTGGGTGCACACAATATTTCTTCAGCTTCTACCTTTTTAATTGGTAGAACATTGACATTGTTTTTGTTGCTAACTGCCATGCTAAACGGTTTTATTAACTAGGTTTTGATGAGTTATGATATTCATTTGATTTTGTTGTATCATAATTCCTTGAATGATAAGGTGTGCAGTGTTGATGATATGGCATAATTTAACCATTTCTCGTATACATGTAATTGAGAAAGGGGCATTTTTTTATTTTTAAAATTTTATTTTGCAACGTTTTTGCTGTTTTTTAAATGATGATGGATGCATGGTCTTACCTTGACTTTTTATGACGATAAATATTAATGTTCAGAATACTTACCCAACGCTATTTCTTGTAGCAAAGCAACCAGGAATGTTCAGAGTAAAAAAATTATATAATTTTTAATTACATTTTTAAGATATAGACACAATAATAACGTTAGAGTTTAACTAAGAATATAGTATTACTAATAAAAGATTACTTTTAATTTTAAGAATATCTTACTTCAAGTTTTACTTTAGGTCGAAAAGTACTGATCTAGAAGAAATATTGGAAGGTTGTCCTATCTATAGTGTTACGTGTAAATTAGAATTTGGCACAAGGAATAACTCGAACTTTCATGTTTGCTAGATTGTGCAGAAAAAAAAAAGACCGTACAACTTAGACATGTAGGATTATGAAATATGTTGCGACTAATCTAATTTCGTTTGATTATGATCACGTTTAGAGATTAAATAAGAGTCAAAGGGGCAAGTCCCTATATATCCAAAAAATGTGTTAGAACTGGCGTAAGAAAGATGAAAATGAACAAAGACAAAGTAGAATAGAAAAATATGTCGGAAAAACTATATAAATGAAAAAAGACTTCAAGTTGAAAGAAGAAGCCATTGTAGGAGCAAAGACGAAAGATGTGGAATAAGAAGCAACGGTGAAGAAGAACGTAGATAATATATTAAATATTAGGCTTGATGACTTTTTAAGTCTCTAAACTTAATTTTGAAGTTTATTTTGGTTCTTCAACAAAAAAGTGTCATTTTGGTACTTGTATTATGTCTAGTAGTTCATGTTAGTCATTTTCATCTAATTTGATATTTAAAATTAATAGAAGTTATTTCAAAGTCATTTGTGATACATTGACAAGTTAGTTTTGTTTGATAGGTTAATAGGTTGTTTTTAATTTGGTTTTAGTTCTATTTTATTATCTTTTTGTTTTGTTTTGATTGTAAAGAAAAGTGAAAGAATAAGTGAAGATTTTTTGTGCGAAGAGCCCTCAAGTCAAGTGGTGGTGTCATCGTCCATCGTGATCAAGAAAATCAAGTTCTAGCAAGAATTACGGCCCGACAGTAATGGTTGATCAAGAAGAAAAAACAAAAGCAAGAATCTGTCACTCCAAGGCAACAAGGATTACTGCCTGATTAGAATGACCATTACAGCCGTAATATGTTCATCTTCTATTATTGAACGATTTTTCTTATATGAAATTATGATGGTTTCTTGCAATTAAAATCCCTAAAGGCATCTGAGACTATAAAAAAGGACCATGCATTTAAAATCCCTGATGGCATATGAGACTATAAAAAAGGATGAAAATATTCAGTTTAGACACAAATTTTTACTCACAATCTTTTTGTTATTTTTATTTGTGTTCTTCTAATTTTCTTAGAAAATTTATAGTTTCAATAATATTCAGTTTTCTAATTTTATTTTGTTTCTATATATTTCCAACGTCTTTATATTTTAGTTTTTAATCTACTATGATCATGAGTGAGTAGATTTTCCTTGTCTTGGGATTGTAGAATTATCAATGATAGATCTCTAACAATTTATATTTTCTTTTTCTTTGTGTCATGGGTATTGCTTATTTAATCCAATCTAAGTGAGAATCATATTCATACTTGGATATCAAATAATATACTGAAATGTGGATTTGATATCAAATCCATATGATTGGACAAAAGAATCAAATCATGAAAATAGATTTTGGTCCTCTTGAAATCATGAAATATATCTTCTCTTAAAAGATTTTGTTGATACATTAACCATGAAAATAAATTGGTTATTAGTTTAAAATACACTTTGAGATTAGTTATAATTGTTTATCTAATTTTTAAGAGTTTAACAGTCATAACTTATAGAAACTTAGTTTTATTGTATTCGTCATTGTAAAAAAACTACTATCCTTAGGTTTTATTTTTATTGCATATTATAATAAAAAAATTATTAACAACATTCATCGTTTTAACTCATCATATAAAGAAGGGATTGGTATTCATAACAAAGTCTTGGTGGAAATGATAATTTTGACTATGTAATAATAACGTACACTTGCGGACTTATCATATATAAAAAAGTATTTTTGATATTTAATAACTTATATATTTATTGTTAAAATTTTTAACATAATAAAAATTATTTAAAATATATATGTATCAAAAATAATTTTTTTAGGAAATGCTACTAAAAAAATGGGTTCTCATTATAAACATTTTTTTTAATATTTTATCATCTAAAAAAAGTAATAGTAAAAAGATGAAATACTTAAAATAATTTTTTTATATAATATTATTTAAATTAATTTTTCATTTGAATATTTTTTTAAAAAAATAAACCATTTTAAAAAAATTACAACAAAAAATTGAATACTTTAAAAACTATTTTTAAAAAAGTCGTAAGAAACATGGCCGTAATCTTGGTAGATAGAGTTATTGGAAGTTTTGGGAATATTGAAGGATCTTGGAAATCCAGATGTGGTCAATAAGTGGTATAAAGATCTAACTTATAGTAGGATAATGTCGACCGATGAAAAAGTGTTACGGAAATAATCTATAAAATTACCATAATTTTTCTGTTATTTCATCACTTCTACATATATTTCATTATATAAACCAAAATCATTTGTCTGACAGCACATAAAAATTATGTGATAAGAAAAACATCGTTAATATTCAAATAATACTAAAGTTGATATTATCAGATTGAATTTTTGTCTTGAATTTAAATATAAAATTCTATAATTATATAAATTAATTATAATAAAATTTATTATCTTATATAAAAAAAATAGCATTTCTGTACCGTAGATTTTTAATTTGTGATACTAAATATCTGATTTGGGATAAAATATTTGAGTACGACTGTGTTGGATTCTAAAAAATGTTTTTTTTTTAAAGAATTTTGTTTTTTCATGACATATAAATATAAATATTTTCTATTGATATAATATTCTTCAATGACTGTATATATTTCTATTTTATTTTGAATAACATTAAACAAGGTAATAAATGTGCATTAAACAATACATAATCTATCATTTTTGGTTTTTAATATTTATTACAATTGATAAATAAAATAATAATTTTTTAGAATAAACCAGCTTTTGACGTGTGTTTGGGTATTAAATGTTAAATTTCAAATGGATGGTAGCATTCAACTTGTAAATTGTAAATGGATTCAAAGAGTAGATTCATATTTACGAATATATATATATAAATAGCATCATAAAAGAAAAATACAGATACATATTTTATTATGTTCATCATGGAGAAAACATTTTTTTAAATAAAAATTAATAAAATAAAGTATTAGCTAAAACGTTTTTAAATTCTAATTCAATTGATAAATACCGATATTGTTAAATTGAATGTCTTGTCTTAAGGTTGAATCACTGTTAATTAATTATGATAAATTTATCATCTTTTATAAAATAAAATAAAAAATTCTTTTTAATTTGATATTGTTTGAAATGTTAAGAGTTGTTTCTTCAATGTATAAATTGGATGCACTTGCAAATAAAAACGAATTCAATTACAATACAGCCAAAATAAAATAAAGAAACAATAAGTATAGCAGATTTTAAAACATTAAGATGTTTTTATACAAAATATTAAGATTTATAAAAATAGGGAAAATTACTAAAATATGATAGATCAAATGGTATAGATCAAGAAATAAATAAATTACATGAAAATCAAATTAATTAACATTTTAATTAAGCATATCTGAAGTATTTTTTAATGGTAAAAATTTGACATTATAATTTTAAAGACAATTTTACAGTTGCACAATTAATTCATCATTATTAAATTTCATGAAAGAAATATACGAAATATTTTTTATTTGTAGACAAAACCGCAAAATGAAATGTGATAAACACTTAATTATTTAAAAATTATCTGTGTACATCCAACTGTTTACGTATCATTGTTGTTAATTAATTTTACAATACAATTACGTATATAGAAAATGGATTCGTATTTGTATTATATAAAATAAACTATAAATTGTACATAAATATATACACCGATAGAATTAGTTATAAATATAGATATAGATATCAATTTATAATTTCACACCTTATAATATATATTGTGTTTAAATGCATCTTTATCTTTCTATTTTATTTTAAACGATTTTTTAGTCATTTTATTTATAAAATTGATGTTTGGATTCTCTATTAGCTAACTCTTAAGTTTTTTTTTGTCTTCATCATCATTTTTTATGATGTGACACTATAATAAATCATATGACATTTAGATAAATTTTGTGGGTTCCGTAAAATATTTTTTATGTCATTATTTTGATAATTAATTTTATTTATATATTAAAATTTTAAATTATGAGTGGGTAGAAAATTATATTTTAATATTAAATATTTTATTAATCAATAATTTTTTAAAATGTTTTATTGTATAAATAAAATAAATATTAAATAATATTAAAAATATAATAAATTTCAATGTTAAAAAAATATTTTATATAAAAATTTTAAAATTATAAATTATAAATTATAAAAAAATTACATAAAACAAATAAATTTTAAACATTTTATTCAAATATTTTTAAATTTTAATTTTAATATCATAATATATAAATAAAGTAAAATAAATTTACTTTTAATATATAAATAAAATTAATTACAAACAATAAGGACATGAAAAATATTTAATCCAATTCACAAATATCATATAAGTGACATATCATAAAAAGTCGTGAAAAAAAATCACAAGAGTTAGTTAATAAAGAGACAAAAATCTGATTTTAAAAATTAAGTAATTAAAAATTCATTTTAAGCAAAATAAAAACTGTATTTAAATTATATATATATATATATATATATATATATAATGATTTTGTCTCAATAGGTGTGTAACAATATTTAGAGTTTTCTACCAAACACTCCCCATTTATATAAAAATACAATTTTATCGTTTTATCTTAATTTTTTTTTAAATATTCGAAAGTTTTGATAAATTCTAAATGACAATTTTTAGGATTTTATAAACTTTCGAACTATTTAAAACTTCCAAAATAAAAAATTCTAAATTTTTTGAACCTTTTTGGAAATTTTAAATTTTTTAAATAAGAATTACATTTTAAAAATTTAAAAAGTTTAGAATGTTTCCAAATCTATAAACTTTCGAAACTTTTCAAATCTAAAAAAGCTTCGAAAGTTTTTAAATATGAAAAATTTCAAAATTTTTCTATTTCAAATGTTTTAAATTGTTCGAAAGTTTCAAATAATTGAGGAGATTTTAGTAATATTATTTTCAAATAATTTATGACATACTATTCAATTGTAATTAGATTAATATTTACTATATGTAAATACAGTCTTTCTTATTTAATAGACATTAAACTATTATCTCTAATCACTATTATAAGAAATTATAAGTTAAATTTACCAAATCATTTATTTTTAAGGTCAAACGTTTAATTATTAAGATTAAATAATTTGAATTAAATAAATAATATATTAAAAATAATAATATTAAATGATTTAAAGCCGTTAACTTTATTTATAGCATTAATCAATATTTAAAATCTCTATTTTTATTATAATAGTGACTACAAAATATTATGTACGAGAAAAGTTGTTATTAATATTTTTTTTTAATATTTATTGATATAATTGTAATGAAAATATCTTAATCTACAATTTTTTATTTTTGGTACATTAAATTTTAGAATTTTAACATATTGGAAATTTACACATTTACTCATCTATATTTTTGTCATTTGACATTCATCAATACTTCTTTTTTACTATTTTTCTTCTCTTGCCACATCATCATTTTCTTTCTCTCTTTACTTATTTGACGTCTAAACAAATTTAAAGTTAATTTTGTCTAACTTAAAAAGTCTTCCCAACACACTCTCTTTAATTTTACTTTTATTTTTCAAGGATAAGAGCTCTAAAAGTTTGACTTCGTTTGTAACGTGATAGGCATTAGTACTATTACTATTAATAATAACTTTTTACTTTTTTTAATTTTCTATAAGAATATATTTTAAATAAAAGCGGAAAGAAAAATTATAATACATTAAATATAATTCACTTTATCAATTATAATGTAATAAATATTTATTACTAATAAATTAATTAAAGAGAGATGATGTATAATTTATTGTTAGTATATTTCTTAAATATATTATTGATAGTGTGAAAAAAGTAATAATATATCTATTCTAATATAGACAAAAAATACACTAATGATCTTTTATCTTATTTAATTATAACATTTAAGTTCTTTATTTTATGTCATTTAGCTTTTGAAAGGTTAATAAATTGATTTTTTCTTCTAACTTTTATAAAAAAAACGCGAGGTGTCAAACTACAACAACATTTTATTATTTTTTATTAAATTTTTATTTTATATGTAAAAGTTTTGGATTTGATTATTTTGGTGAAATATGTAAATTAATTGGTGAAATAGGTAAATTAATTGTTGATATTATAAACATCTATCGTTGATAATAGAAATGCACACAATAACAACCATTTTTTTGATGATGAATGATTGACAAACTCACTTTATTTTTTAAAATAAATTGTTCACTTTAGAATAACTAAATTCAAAAGTTTTATATTCTCAACAAATTAAAATCAATTTTATATTTGACTAATTATGATGAAAATCATCGCTTTTAATTAATATATGTGATTATTATGATTATTTATAGTCTAACACACTTATATATATTTATATATATGAATTAAATCATTTCATTTTTAATACTTGTACGAATATATTGTTTTCTTAGTCTCTATTATATAGGTGTGTTATGTCCTAATGAAGCTGAAAAATACTATATTTATGGAACAAAGATACAAAAAATTTAGATAGGCCAAATTAATTCAAACAATATATAGAATAGTTAACATATATATATTGTGCTTTGCAATTAGCTTACTTTTAGTAGATTAAGGATGATATAACATGGAGTTAACATAAATAAAAAAGAGTACATGTCCGCACGTGTTAACTTTAAATTTGAATTATATATATATATATTTCTATTTTAAAATTAATCAATATATATTGATATTTATATAACAAAATGTCATTTTTTTTTTTAATCTTTAGGTTGCATATTTGCCATGTGATCATTTAAAAATGATTTTTTGTATGCAACAGAAGGTCACATTATGGGGATGTGATCATCTATAAGGTTTTAATTCTTTTATTTTTTAAACAATTAAATAATTATTAATTTAATAAATAAAAAATAAAAATAAAAACAAAATAATATTCATAAAATCAAATAAAATACATCTAAAAAAAATACATCAAAGTTAAGGCGGAGAAAAAAAATACATTAATTTTATTAGTATAATTTTTTTTATTATTGTTTTTTTATTTTTTTATTTATTAGATCCAAAGAAAAATAGGAGGAAGTTGTTCATGTGCAAACTAGAAAGAAATTATTAAAGTAATATAGATTTATCTACAAAATAGGAGGGAGTTATTGAAATAATATAACACATTATTTATTATTTGTTTTGTCATATCTACTCAACTGCATTAATTTTGATATATTTTTTTTATCAAATTTATTTTGTTTGATTTAATGAATATAAATTATTTATATATTTTTTTATTTATTAAAAAAAAATGATATTTTGGTATATAAATTTTAATGTGATTAATTTTTTTTTTAAATATCTAAAATATTAATTATGGAGGAAATGTGATGAAAACCCATTTTATCAAAAAAAAAAAAAATTAAAGAGTTTAATTGTTATACCATAATATAAAAAAATTTACGATGTCACTATATCACAGCTATTTATATAATGATTATAAAATTAATTTTGATAAAAGTTAAATATTTTTAATTATTTAACGATTGTAATTGAGTGAAAGTATAAAAATTATTTACTTAAATTCAAAATAAAATGAAATAATTATGTGGGCTTTTTAAGGAAAATCTGACATGTCCTAAGTTGATGGAGATACGTTGATGCCTTCACTTATTACCTAATACTATATGTCCGCATAATTATGTTTTTTTCTCTTGACAAACACGTGATTTTTTTTAATTTAAATTTTTTATGGTTAATATTATTTTCATATTAAAGTATAAGAAGATCGAAGGGATTAACTTGCTTTTTGCACCAAAAAGGATTAAAGTGATATGGTAGATTTTTTGAAGAAAAAAAAAAAGTTACATGATACTTAGTACTATACTCTTGTATTTTACTGGTTAGTTTTATTTCAAAATCCATCCCTACTAAAAAAAATTGAATTAGTAACAGAAAAATGTGAAACTAATCAATAATCACTAAATTTAGATTTAAAAAAATTAGAGATAGTTTGTAAAAAAAGAGAGAAGAACATTAGAGATAACTTTCACTTTTTTTTGTCAATAATTAATTTAATTAGTGTAGTAGTAACTGTAATTGAATGAAAGATTATTAAAGTTTTTTTCCAAAAAAAAAAAAACTTAATTAAAACATCAAAATAAGAATAGTATAATTAAATTGTTCGTAAATTGAGATATTCTTCGATCTATATTTCGAGATCAACATTAATGATTAAGTAAGTAAAAAATACGTCAATGATACACCTAATTATTTATGAAGCCAATTAATAATAAATAATCAAATCAAAACTTTTATGAACAAACTAATTTCTTTCACATATACCCATGATAAAGAATAATACAAGATCCACATTTTTTAACTTCATCCATCTATGAAAAATATTTGATAATGTTTGCTCGTATCAACTATATGTAGACTATGACATGATCAATCCAATTATAAAGCTGAAGAAATGTTAAATTTGATGACAGTCTCCACAAGCCACTTACTTAAAATATGATGACAAAACAAGTAATTAGCCTTAAGAACACCACACTAAGACATGAAAATAAACAATGTCATACCATGATGATGAACAACACAACGTTACACTCAAACGATGAAATTATAGAAGAAAAAAAATGAATCAATAATTTTAAATTAAAAAATCAGAGATAGTTTGTAAAAAGGAGAGTGAATAAATTAGGGACAACTTTCACTTTTTTGTCAATAATTAATTTAATTTGTTTTAGTAGTAATTGTAGTTGAATGAAAACATTACTAAAGTTCATTGATATTTTAATGAGGTTATTTTTTCGGGTTTTTAGGTGTGATGTTTATTTTCAGTTATTTATTATTTGTGATTGGTGTATGTTTTTTAACTAAATTTAAGAGAGAAAAAGATGTCTCAGTCTAAGATAGAGAAAATTTTAAGGTTTATTGAGTCTTTATAAAGAAATTTACATTTACCTACCTATAATGGTGCTAGCGGAAATCAAATTCGCAATATGTTGGATCTAATATTTGTCTTTTTATGGCTAGACTAAACCATTGGAGTTTAATCGGCGAATGTTTTGAATTCATATATGTTGAGAATGTATTATTTGAATTGTGCACAATTCTTAGGACAATAATTAGTTGTATTGATTTCAATAATAAAATGAATTTTATTTATTCTAATAACTTTATTAAATATAATTTATGAAAAAAATTGATGAATTGTGATATAATAAATAAGAGTATCTTTTCATAAAAATAAATAAAGGCATATGTGAACCTTATCCCAAAGCACACCTTAAATATATATATAGTTAAGGGTCGAAATTGAGTTAAATCAAGTGTTGAATCTAATATGAACTTTTTGTTTTTGTTTGACTCAATTCAAGCTTGCAAACAACTTATTTTAATTCATTTATTAGTTTGAATCACATAATTCAAAAGAAATTTTTTTCTTATATTTTTGACCTTTTAAATAAGTAATGTAATTGTAGTTTTTTGATAAAATAATTATCTAAATCACCAAGTTAATCGGGATAATTGACCTCTCTCAACATATGTTTATCTTTATACATCAGTCAGTGATCAAATTTTTGATCAAATTTAAGAAATCTAGATATCTACTACTTATATCGTAATATTTTTTGTTTTGTTTTAAAGAGTTTGACAATAAAATTTACACACTAAATATAAAAAAGAGTTTCTTAAATTTGAACCCGCATTATAACATATGCAAATGTAATAGATTTTTTTTTTAAAAATAAATAATATAATAATAGATTCTTAGATCCAAGCATTGAATAATATTTATATATTTATTTATGACACGCATTTGTTAATAATTAATGGTATCATGTGCCAATATTTTTTTTTTGGATAAAGTCAAGTACCAAAAAAATAAAACAACACTATTTACAATCAAATGGATCATATTAAATTTGTATTAATATTTTTATAGATTTTTTTTACTATAGATATATTTATTGATATGATTTATACTATAACAACTTTTTGCCTATAAAAAGAAACAATTTTTTGGATAATCTAAAAAGATTACTTCGTGGATCTCAATTAGTGTCTTATTTATCATTTTTCTTTATCTCATTTTTTATTTATGTTATAATATCAATACAGTATTAATTAATTAACTTTTTCACTAATATATTTATTTATTTATTAAGGGTCTTTTTTAACATGTGTCTTTAAGGTTTCTAAAAATAATATATGGGCATTATATTTATAGGCAATTTAATATATTATTAATATAGTAATTAATAGTACAAGATACTACTACTCTAACATTACACAACACTAAAATAATGTTGTATATGATCAAGAACTTGTACCAAGTTTTGGCTTAGAGTGCCCAATTATAATCTTATTAATAATAAAGTCTTGCTTAATTTGTTTCAAAATAAATAAGAGTTTAATTGGTGATTATATATATATATATATATATATATATATATATATATATATATATATATATATATATATATATATAAATTATAATA
>NC_021163.2:4197885-4262343 GCF_000331145.2 Cicer arietinum
ATATATATATATGAATAATTAATGAAAAGAAATGAATTACTATATATTAATTTCTCATCATCATCTTTCTAAAAGAATTATATAATTAACCAAAATAATTAAACTCAAGTGATTAACAATTTTTAGTAGAAAAATAATATTGTTTAGGCAAATAACAAATATATATATATATATACAAAAACTTTTTTATTTGTATTTAAACTCATTTATACTGAATAAATTAAATGTTTTAAAAAGTCAACCTTTGTTAATTCGATCCTCATGATTTAAATATATACTCATTTACAAATAAATTATGAAATATAAGTACATAAAAATATACTATTTTACACATTTTATTTTATTGACCGAAAATGAAGTGAACAACAAATTAACTTATGTTGACTTCATATAAAATTAATGAGTTGACTGATATGAATTTTAACAAATATATAAATAAAAAAATGTGTTACTTCTTATTAACATTATTTTATTATGAAAACATTGACCTTTTGTACAAATCCTAACCTTAATTAGGTAAATGAAAACTACCTTCCTTCAACAACATGGTATTACCTATTAGTCAAATATATAGACCAAAGTTACATGCTAAAACTATAACAGACGATTTTTTACGCTCTATACAATATGTTTAATAAAAAAAAGAAAACTGTACAATATATCATCATTTATTTATGGTATATATGGGATAGTGGGGATGATGTATATAGAAGCAAAAAGTAAATATTGAAAATGATGAACTATACACGTTTTTTTTATAACTTTTTTTATAATATAAATATTTATTAATTGCCTTACATTTATAAATTTAATTAATTTCATTTAATTATAATTAATTATAATAATATAATATTTACTCAGATTTTTCTACCTACCATCCCTATGGCTGTACTACAGTTGTTAAATTTGTGGTGTTTTCAACCCTTTTTCCTTGCCTATTTAAACCCTTTTTCTTCCCTTCCATTTTCATTTTATTTTTTATCAAAGCAAAAGCTATTACATTGGTTTTAGCCTCTCACTCCTATAGTGGAGAAGCTGAACCCATAACCATGATGAAAAACAAGAACAACAAGAATGAAATCAAAATACTGAATTTTGATGCTGGTTCTTCTGCAAAAGTGAACACCAAGAAGAAATGGTATCCCATCGATTTAAATGTAGAGGCTCCTCCTTCTCCTGATTATTCTCAGGTATATGCATTTGTAAAATATATCATAAAAAATTCATATACAATTGAGTTTTTTAGGACGAAAATATTTTTTACACCGTAAATTAATTATACTGGTTGGATCATGATCAAAATTTGATTTTAATCACATCTAAATTAAAAATCTTACAAAATATATATATTTTTTTTAATTAATCAACAATGACATAGTGTAAATATATATTTTTTACACTGGATTCTATCGTAATGGTTGCATCATAAAAATTATTTGATTTTAATCATGTTCAATTTATAAATCGTACAGATGATGATTTTTGATTAATCGACAATACAAAAAAAAAAATCAATTATCAATTGTTTTTACACCGTAGTTTGTGTAAAGTTTTTAAAAAATATTTTCACCCATTCTATATATAAAAGAAATATCATGTGTTTTGTGTGATTTTTTCTTCCAGTTTTACCCTTTATTAAGTTATTTTATTTATAGTTTAATCATTATATATTCAAAATTAAATAACTTACTATTTTAAAATATCTTTACCTATATAAAAAAGAATACAAAATTTTAAGTCAACATTTTTTTGTATACCCCTTGTTTAAACTATTTCAGTTACAATTTTATCATTCATTTTCAATCAAACAAGTAATATTTTAAAATAATTTTATAAAATATCATAACTTTATATTATTATTTTTTTATATAAAATTTGACAAAGAAAACTTTCATATTCAAACTCGATTGTTGACACAATTTTTGTATATTCATTTTAATTGATAAATTAATAAATAAGAAGGTAATCCAAATCAGATCTTCTTATTGAACTTTTAAAAACTAACTTTAATTGAAAAAATCTATTCAATTCAGATAATCCAAATTAGATAATCTTATTGAACTTTTTTAAACTTATTTTAATCGAAAAACTTCTTAAATGAAGATGATCCAATATCTACCAAAAAAATGAGATTATGAAAAAAAATCTACCAAAAAATGAAGATGATCCAAATTGTACATTTTTTAATAAATGCCATTTTTTCATGTTATTTACTTTAATCAATACATCCTCATCCGATTATACGTCCATTGTTGTAAACTATTCCAAACTCGCTTAACTGTGTGTTTAATACAAAGCGGTATTTGTAATAAAAATTTGAAGGAAAACCATGTTCTAATTAATGGGTGCATCTTTACACTATTCATCAATAAACTTTATTTATTAACATGAATCTAACTTGGATTAATTTTATTTTTATCATTATGTTACGAAAGCTTTTAATAATTACTCTCTAGAGACAAATGAATCAATAAAAATTTATGTATTTAATCCAAAATATAGTATAAATACATCAACTTTTGTTAATTAATTTATATCTGATTAAATTGAAACAATTAGGATTGTGGTGATGGTGGCGACGTGGCAATGGGAGGAGTTGGTGATGTTGAAGTTGAAGAAGGTGTGAATGTGGTTAACTCTGAAATTCTGAAGGCTAAGAAAGGTAAGATGCCGATGATTTGTTCGGAAGTTGGAGATGCAGCTGTTGTGGTTGAAGGAGTGAATGATGAAATGATGCTTCGCCGCCAGGATGATGTTGCTAATGGATCTCGTCTTCAAAGGTTTTATATATATATTAATTTAAAAAGTGATAATGATTGAATATTTGCTTAATGAATGAATGAATGAATTGACAATGGTGCAGGAAGAGGAAGAGAGATTTTTCTGAATACTATATCCCACCTGGTAGCAGGTTGTGCCGTGGACCAAAAGCAGTGATAAGAGTTGAAAGCAGTTATGATTACGTGGAAGATGGTTATCGGTGGCGTAAGTATGGAAAGAAGGCAATCAAAGGAAGTCCAAACCCTAGGGGATATTTCAGGTGCGCTACACAAGGATGCAATGTGAGAAAACAAGTGGAAAGGGACATTCGCAATCCAAGATTTGTTATCTCTACCTATGAAGGAAAACACAAGCATCCCGTTCCCACCTCTAAATTCAAATTCACCAACTCAACCATTGCTGCTCTTTCAATTCCAATCAAGACTACTTCAACTGCCACTAACAATATCCCAATATTCCCACCCCAACAACCATCGCCAATGCCATTTTCTCTTCATCATCGCTATTCCAATTCACATGCCACCCCCATCACTAATAACTATCTTTGGCGCCCCAATTATTATAATTTCTTCAATCATGCTAATAATACCACCAGGCCCCATACTTCTGGACTCAATTTCCATCATCCTTATGCTCTTGCTGCTCCTGCTGCTCCTACTGCTCCTACTCATCATCGACCTATTATTGGTGGATCGGTTAATCGTGGATTTCCACCGCTTGATCGTGCTCCAGATTTTCTCCAGCTGGGTGGCTACGGTGTCAAGGCTGCACCCGCTGCTCAACTTCCTCTCAATTAATCATATACATATTTTCTCCTTTCTAAAATATAAGATTAAGTTCCATAGCAAAAATTGATGTATTTAGACTATATTTTAAACTAAATGCATTGATCTTTTGTTAATTAAACTTTTTCTTATATTTAAGATCGGATGGAGTAGAGGATACAAAATTAAGTTATCCTTTTATTTACCTGCTTTAATTACACAGCAATGGAAACAATTCCATTGGTTTTAAGTTTGTTTTTATTTCAATTAAGGTACTTTGAACTGTATCAATACTTTCAATTATATATATTGGTGATTTTATTTTGATTTAATTTTCGACCGGAAAATTAATAATATAGGTAATGTTATTCCCGCGATTTAATTAGTTTGATATCGATGGTATATATTCAAGTTTGGGAGTGGGGATTCGTTTGTCTTGTGTACGGAAAGAGGAGATGTGGAAAAGATTGCTAGAACTTAGAACTGCGAAATTTGACACATGTTTCCCTTTTGAAAGATGTGTGGAGCTGAGAAGTAAACGTGAGATATATGTTTTAGGGAAAATCTATTTATTGTTTGTTCATTATCCGCATAAATTAATCCGTGGTCACCCATCCCATCCACTTACTTTAGGGTTCACAATGAGTATTTAGGGATAATACTCTTCCACTATTTTGCCTTTCCATAAAAATGTAGGTATCTGTTTAACAATATTTAACAGATTTTCAAGTACATGTGAATATTAGTGGTTATTTATGAATATCATCTTTAAAATAAAAATAAATTATTTATGTATAAAAATTATTTTTTATTGCAATTATATATGTTGAATTTTTTCTCTATTTTGTCAATACAAAAACATTAATACATAAATAAAATATATAACAAAATTCTATCATAAAAAATAATAATACATTAAAACATAAACAAAAAACATTACCATATATAAATTTTATTAATTTACTATACATTCGTATCTATTAACTAACGACTAATCAAAGTATCCGTTAATTTTATCTATGGATACTTTGTTAAGCTGTTCGCCTCGTGTCTGTCTTAGATTTTTTTCTACAAATATATGTGGGTATAGATTTTTTTAGTCATCCCTAATCCACCTCATTAATAACTTAAGAGAGAAAAAATAGAAAAAATGATATGATAAATATAATATGTTGGTGATGTGATAAGAAGAAAAATAAAAATAAAATAAAATTTTGAATTAGATAGGAAAATTAAATGTGTACTCAATTATTAGTTAGTATTCTTGAGGAGGATTGTTTGGGTTTGGGTTGCCTTTGAAGGAGCTATATGCACGGTAATATCTTTTTCTTGACAAATACTATTGCATAGACTTCCAACTCGTGTCAAATCTATTTAAGCTTAGAGTTATTAAAGATGTAAATCATTCCAATTAATGTGTACTAATGTGTTAACTCATAAGTCGCCCAGTGCAGATTATAATGTTGACAATTACTGTATATTAATCAATGTATCAATATACATATAATTAAAAAGAAAAACATAAATTTAAACACAAAAATTAGGTTAGATAAATAAATATTATCATTAAGAATGTTTATATAGAAATTTTAAACATATAATTGTTCAAGTGGTTAGGAGCGATACTCCCTATGCCGGAATATTTATTCTTTTTATTTCATATATAACTTTACTTTGGATGCAACCACATTTTCTATTGTCGTGTGGTATAACTCGTTATAGTACCCTTGTACTCTTTCTTTTAATATAATAATACTTCACTTTTACTTAGATTCGATGATATGAGTTGGTTTCAGGGGTTGAGATTAATTTCTACAACAACAATATCCTAAGAATTAATGTATATCCTCCATTTATGAATACGGAGATTGTTCATTCATTTGAAGGTCGGAACCATCCATTTTAAGTATCTTAGTCTTTTGTTGGGTGAAAGTTCGAGGAGATTGTCTACGTGATAGCCAATAAGAAAAGATTTATATAAAACGATTTAATGAATATGCTGTTTATGCTCTATATGTCACTATTATAAACAAAATAATATATTAAATTTTAGCTATTATTATAATTAAAAATTAATTATTTTTGAATTAATTAACGTTATTATTTATAATTTACCATTTATTTAATTCAATTTTTAAAATTAGACAATTTAATAAATTTAATTCAATTTTACATCAAATTTAAAAAATTAATTATACTTTAATTGAATTTTTAAATAATCGTAAAAAGTAATTTTTTTACATATAATAGCAATAATATTTTGTTGTCTCTCTCCAAATTCATCCCTCAATTTGAAATGTTTTGCATAATTTCTTATTTGTTTGGTTTTGACGCATCATGCTCAAAACTCTTTTATTTAATATATTGATTGATTGTTTTTTTTTTAAATTGAATAGGTTAACGATCTCATAAATTATCACACATAATAATATTTGATTTACATGTAATTTTATTTTAACAAGCCAAAAAATGGTTTAAGGACTATTGCTTCACCAAAACAACTTTGAATTTTGCATAGTGCGGTGGAGGACTCTCCAAGTCTAAATATACTTTCATGGAGTTCAAATGGGCAAATGAGCTTCTATTTTCATGGTCATGCATGGGTTAGAATTTGTGGAGTTGGAGAAATAAATTTGTCTTTAATAAGACTTTTAATGATCAATGAATTTTATCTTTGTGATTATTAAGATGACAACTGATTGTCAAATGTAATCTATATGACTGGGGTGTCTGTCAAAGTAACATTATACGGATGGAGGTTTAAACTTAATTGTGATGGAATTCACTAATCAACAAAAACCATAGCAATCATGTGGATATTTTCATAATGCATGCTCTTCATGTGGAGATGTGGGGAATGTATTTGGGCGCAATCATGTGCAAATACAATGGATTTCTCATCTTGAGATAGATAGTGACGCGAAACCTCTTGTTGATATAGTAACAATAGAGATTAATAATGACGGATTTTTCACATTCAAATATTGACTTGAAACGTCTTGTTTATATGGTAACATGAAATATTAGTAATAATGGACATGTTCCAACTTTAATTTGCCCCATTCGTGACTTTTTAAGATTGGACTAATATATTCATATTAACCCACACTTAGCACGAAGTAAACATGAGTGATGATTGGATAGCCAATCACAATATTTTATAGTTTTTTTTTGTACTTTTCATGATTTGAAATCTTCCAACTAATTTTTTTTTATGATAGTTCCGAAACTTGCATGCAAAAGAATGTTTATGTAATTTAGAGGTTTCTTTTCTCTTAAATAAAATATGATAAAAC
This sequence comes from Cicer arietinum, assembly GCF_000331145.2. Classification (NCBI taxonomy): domain Eukaryota; kingdom Viridiplantae; phylum Streptophyta; class Magnoliopsida; order Fabales; family Fabaceae; genus Cicer; species Cicer arietinum. The sequence continues at coordinate 4,204,727 of NC_021163.2, forward strand.
TTTGGTTGGACACAATTTTACAATAAAAAGACTTGGTGCAATAATAATAATAATAAATTAAATAAAAAAAATAAAAAAAGAAAGAAAAGAAGAGAGGGAGATACATACGTGTGGAAGAGAAGAGAGGTAAAAGGGTGTGATGAGGATGGTTTGTTTGTGGAGAGGAGAAGAGGAGAACAAGTTTTGTTAATTGTGTGTGTGAATGTGATGATGTTACTAATCACAAATTAATTCATAATGAGAATTGGAATAAGAAGAATGAATATGATGCAGTAGAATTGAATTGAATAGAATGGAGAATGTTAACATGAATAATCGTCTCTCATGGAATTCCACCCCACAATTCCCATCTCCCAACCTTCCTTCACTCCCGAAGGTCATCATCCTCCATCTCAATTCATATCAAATTAATTCTACTAAACTTTTATTCAAAATTTATCCACTCATTTCTTTCAGGTTCACTGTGGATGATGAAATTGAGGTCAACTCAAACATTCATGGATTCTCAATTTTATCCACACCGTCCAGGGGAGCCAGATTGTTCATATTACATCCGAACAGGACTCTGTAGATTCGGTGCCACCTGTCGATTTAACCATCCTCCTAACGCTAACTTGGTACTACTACTTTGCCATGCATTTCTACAAATTATATATTGTTCAATGTTCTCCTTCTGCTGCTTAATTTGTGTCAAATCATATAATATATATCACAATTATTGTGTGATGGAGAGACTGCTTCATTTGATATGATACCAGAAATATAATTCGAATTTTGGCTAGAACAATTTTTTGTCAGACTTTATTCACTTTCTGGCTGAACATTGAATTTCTAGCACCCATTCCCCACGGAACCGGGGGGTTAAAACAAAACAAAAAATCTAATATGTGAAGGTTATAAAATTATATATACCTGATAAGTTTTTATTGTGAATACTATCAGGCTATTGTCACTGCACGGATGATTGGCGAGTTCCCAGAAAGAATAGGGCAACCAGAATGTCAGGCATGTATATATCAGCTTCCAAATGCATGCATAACATGCACATGGCTTAATCAATAATGAGCCTGCATGCATTAATTTGTTATTAAGCTGTATCTTGACACATATATAATATAATATCTATACTTTGTTCTTTATTTTAAACATTGACCTTAACAAAAACATATATCTTTTTTTCTGCTTTGCAGTTCTATCTGAAGACAGGAACTTGCAAATTTGGTGCCACATGCAAATTTCATCATCCTAGAGACCAAGCTGGGATTTCTGGAAGAGTTGCATTAAATATTTTAGGCTATCCACTCCGTCCTGTTAGTTTTTAACACTCCCCTCAGTTATTTATATGTATGGATTTTTCTACTGTTAAATTTGTGGGCCATTGATGGATCTTTGTTCATTTGGTAACAACTGACCGGTCTGATCCATTTTTAGACCTGAAATCAATTCAGATATTGCTCTATGTCTTCTATATTTTGACACTTATTTATAGATATATATATATATATATCTTTCAGGGATTGTTGTCTTTTAATTAAACTTACTAAATAAACATATTTTTAATTATCTGCTTCTGCAGACTGAAGCTGAATGCAGCTATTATTTGAGAACAGGAGAATGCAAATTTGGGAACACATGCAAATTCCACCATCCTCAACCAAGTAATAATATGACGATTCCATTAAAGGGTTCTCCTATTTACCTTTCTACTGTCCATTCTCCAACCCCACAAGTCCGAGGATTTGCAAATTGGCCGAGAGCATCATACGGTCCTTCAAGTTATACACCTTTAGTTATGCCTCAAGGAGTGATTTCCGTGCCTGGATGGAGTGCGTACAGTGTAAGCTAAACTATGCCTCAGCAGTGATGAATACTTTAACTAACTTTAGTAATCCTGAAACATAGCATGCTATCATACCATAAAGCACTTTCACAGACACTAGACACGATACTGACACATAAACATGTGTAATAATTTAAGAAAAGAAAAGTGATTGAATGTAAATACATGTGCGATGTTGTGTTGGTGTCAAACACAGGACACACATTCAATCTAAAATATCGGTGCTACAAAGATGGCATGTACTGCTAGAACCCGTCCTGCAATATGTTACATCCTAACTAATGGAACAGTAGCATATATATTTTGCAGGGCCAAATGGGATCAGTGATCTCTACTCCTCCAGGCAGTCCATTGCAGAGGGAAAACATATTTCCTGACAGACCCGGTCAGCCCGAATGCCAATTCTACATGAAGACTGGAGATTGTAAGTTCGGCGCAGTTTGTCGATTCCACCACCCACATCAGAGACTAATTCCTGTTCCTCCTGACTGTCTCTTGAGTTCCTTAGGCCTTCCTTTACGTCATGTGAGTTGAATTATATATCATACCTTTCATTGACAAAATAAGCGACAATGTTTATTGAAATAGGTGTGAATTCTATTGTGGTGAATAATATATAAAATAGTTATTTGCTTAATGTTTTGATTGAATTATTAGAAGCTGATAGAGGCAGTATCCTACACTACAGGGAGAGCCTTTGTGTGTCTTCTATTCGCGCTATGGAATATGCAAATTTGGACCAAGTTGCAAGTTTGATCACCCAATGGGAATTTTCAGCTATAATTTATCTGCATCTCCTTTGGCGGATTCCACTGGCAGGCATCTGTTAGGATCTTCATCGGCAACTGCTGCATTAAATTTATCATCCCAAGGACTTGTTGAGTCAAGCTCAGCAAAGCCTAGGAGGCTTTCAATATCAGAGACAAGACATATTCCTTCTGGTGATGATGATGATGATAATGACAACATTGATGAAGATGGATGATGTCTCTTGGAAATGGTTCTTTTGGCCGTCTTTTACAAAAAAAATTTATAGGAAAAATGAATAATCTGTAAATTAATTTTTCTAATGCTGGAGGTCATGTCAGGTTAATTCTGTCATCAAAGCCTTTACTTTCTCAATACAGTTTGGTTGATGGTTTTGTACTGTATAGAGTCGTTTTTCAGCGGCAGTATCATCAATACCTTTGTACTTTTCATGCTCTTTGTACCTTCCTACCAGAAATTTGGCAGAAATTGAATGGTGTCAATGATTTAGTATATCTGTATAATAAATAACAACTGCTGCAATGTAATTTCATTCTTGTGCCTTCTATTTTCTTTTGATCCATTTATGTTGTCTATGGTGATTGTCCTTGATAGAGTTTGTTTTGCAGAAGTTGAGGGGTAGATTTGGAGGCCTTAAAGCAGAATATTTTTTAAATACTTCTTCCCAGATGTCAAGAGGGGCACTTTTATTCATGTAGAAACTTCTCTGGAATTCAGCCATTCAGGACACAAATTTCATGGTCCAATTAAAGGTGCGCCTTTTCTGCTTGTAATTTGATTTAAAGTTCACATGTAACAAATTTTAGTTTGGAATTTTAACTTTTAATGGAGGCTTTAAGAAGTAGCATTTCTGTCCCTGTAGATAACATGTATTGTATTGCTCATTTTATTCACTAAGATAAGATACACTGCAGATATGATTCATATACTATTATGTTCTAACAATTATTTCTTTCTTTCTTGCTTTTAGTTTTATGATGTATATTGTATAGATAGCTTATGACATTGTATTGAGAGTTAATTGTTTTGTTTACACCGATTAAGTATATCAGAGAAACAGAATTTGTTGGATTTGTACCCCCAACACACACCCAAAAGTATATTATTATACTTCGATATAATTCAATAATTGCTACAAAATAGTTGCATGGAGCTTTAGGTCTGTCATTCTGAGTAATAAAGGCAGGTATAACTTTATTGGTTACAGCTTTTCTTTGTTTAGGCCACAGTTTCTGTACGAGATGGGGATTTATGTGCAACTCAAAAGAGAACAACAGAGAAATATAATTAATGAATACTCTTCTGTAATTTTGATTCAACTGACAGTAGGGAATTACAATCAAAATCAGAATTCAAAGTAGAATCAATCCATTTAGGAAATAGAAATACTAGAATGTATAGAAGAGTAGAAAGATAGAAGAAGACATTTTCGAGGGAGAAGCTACTGAGAATTTCGATTCATTGATTCCTCAATTGATCCAAGATGTTTTCCTCATAAAGCCTAGAGCTCAACCTATTTTCTGTTGAGTTTCTTCTACTAAACAATCAGGATTCTATCCTCTAGTGATATTCTCAATCATTTCAGTTTCATATAGAAATCTAAGTGTCAATGTCGATCATTTATCAGAGCTCAGTCCATTGTGGGTTGTCTAGTGATATTCACAATCATTTGCAGTTGAGTGGAAAAAGAGACATGAAACACTTCTTAACAGTGGTTTTCAATTTTTGTTTCTACTAAATCCGACTATAAATGAAGTTAAAAATATGAGGTTCCCCGAGTTATTTGATAATTTTAGTTGTTAAAAAGAATGTTTTAAGTTTTGATAAGAAACGCGATTGCAAGAGTATAATCTTATTCTTCTACCTCGTTTGACAACTTCATTGACGACAATTTTATCTTTTCTTTGGCAAAATTGTGTTGCCAACTTTTCCCGACTCTAACACTTATTCATTTTTCCAACATTTTTTACAGTCTAATGTAGTTTGCATAACCAGATTTGATATTTAACAATTCTTATCGACTTGCACACTATTTGACCATCTCTCTTGAATCAGGTCTATCTTCTTGTCGAGCTTCTCAAAATTATTTTTAATTTGGAGTTAGTATTTATAGTTTGAGTCTAAACATAAATTTTATATTTAAATTTATTATTCAATTTATTTTTATGTAAATGTATCTAAATATAAAATCACTTTATATTCAATTTATTTTTGATAAAATTAATTAATTTTAGTAATTTTGTCACCCAACAATTTGATGCTCGTCTTCTTACTAGTTTTAGTCGGATGATACATATCTGCACATTTACTATTTGTTTGTCAAGTTTGATTGTGTCAAAATAAAAAATTTGAACTTTTTCTATTATTGTATGTTTGATGGCAGAATAAAATAGAGATATGATTAGATATTAAGTATGATAAATAAAATATTATAGTGATAAAATAAATTTTATTATATATTGTGTTTGACGCGCACATGATAACAAATCGATTTCGTGTTTATTATGTTGTGGAAATTTAGTTCTTCTACTAGATCAAATTTTTGTTGATACAAATAATTTAATATTATTTTATTAAATCATGAGTTGATTATACACACCTCGTCAAAACATGATATAAGTATTAAAAAAATTAAATTAATATTAAATTAATTTTTATCAAAAAATCTCAATTGACGCTACTAAATAAATAAGTTCAATTAAAAAAATATAAATAACTAAATAATTTTATTTTATTTGTTGAATAAACTCACTAAAGGTATGATATATATTATATGTAAAAAAAACTACTTTGGTAAAATATTATATTTATTTTAAAAATTTAAATTAATATTCAAAGTTTTATAATTGTGAATAATAATTTATTAGATTATATAAAATGATTTATATGATTTAGTTATTAATTTAATTTCTTTTGCACAATAAATCAAACCATTTAAAATTAATTGTGAATAATAATTTATTAGATTATATAAAATGATTTATATGATTATGGCACAATAAATCAAACCATTTAAATGATTTATAAATTAAACTACATATTTAAAACAATTCAGTTAATCAAATTTAATTCAGAAACTACTTTAACAATTTTAAAAAAAAATTAACTTCAATTAAGATTTTTTTTCTTACAAAATTTTCAAAATTTATTTTTCTTGAAAAAAATATAGGAAATACCGAAACCTTTTTTTTTCGAAAAAAAAAATTAAATCATTTTCTTTTGCAAATTTTTTTTTTTAAAAAATCGAAAACATTTTTTCTGAAAATTTATCGATTTTTTTTTTTTTGAAAAAATAGAAAAAACATTTCTTGAAAAAAAAATTGATATTTTTTTATCAAAAGAATTTTAAAATTCTTTTTTGAAATTAATTTTAACTAAAAATTTGTTCAAAATATTAAAGTAGTTTATATTTATAAACCAGTTCAAAACTGAACTTAATTTAAAAGTAGTTTTCAAAAACTGAACCAATTCATTAATATGATCCAATGCAGTTCGATTTTTGCACCATAAACACACCTGAATGCAACCTTTCTAATAGGCCTTTGGGCTTCTGTTACTTCACCCCTAAGACGTGTAATTGCTTTAAATGCAATTAAATTTTGTTCGAAGACATTTTTTCAACTTAGATTTTATCCTTCGAATCGAGTAGACTTATAATGGATGACAAAATTATTTCTCAAGATATTTAATATTGTTGAATTCCTACAGTTAAATTTAAATATAAAATATCTGATTAAACTGAAATAGATCTTTACCATCTCATCTAAGTGTTATTGGACGGACATCAAAGATATTTGAACCTAGGATTCCTATCTAAATTTCTTATACATTTAGAGTTATATGTGCACAACTGATCAATAAATTTGATTTGTCATTAGTGCCGTTCATTTTGAAAGAATATGAATCTACGATGTCATCACAAACTGATATAGTTGGCTGGCAGCACATAAATGGGAGATAATGGTGGAACAACCACATCAAAACTAGAAGATAACGCAAGGAAATGAAGCATATTGCGTTTCATTGAAGGTTGTGATCACGAATTCCAATTTTTTCTATTTTATTGGCATGATCAATAGGAAGTAGTACTATTTTCGTTAATGCTTCTTGGAATTTATTTTGAGTCTATTTGAATAAATAAATTATCTTAAGCAAATTGAGTTATGTTTGTTTCTAGGGATGAAATTGTGATATTCTAGGATATTATTTCTAGGAATAACATTCCTATTCATACTCATGTCGTGTTAGGTGAAAATTTGAATTTCATAAGAATGTTTCTGAAATTTGATTAGTTTAAAATTTAAAAAAAATAAAAATAGAAATCATGTATAAGTAACATTAATGGGAATAAAAAAATACTTTGGAATAATTCTTTAAAATATTGAAACAAATGTAGTAATGTTGCATCAGATTCCATATTCCCAAAAATAATATTACAAACCTTGAAACAAATACACTCTTTGTGATTTTAAGATGAAGAAATTAGGGTTAAAGATGAATGTTGCTGAGTTTTTATTAAAAAAATTAGGGTTGAAGACGAAGATTATTGAATTTTTATTATTTAATTGATTTATTAATTAATTAGTTTTAAGTTGTTAATTAAATGAATTAATAAAATAAATTTTAATATTAAATATTATCTAGTCAACAACAATTATATGGTCACTACGTGTCATTTCATCCAAAATTACACATTCTCACAAACACTTGGTGGAACCAAAAATATATTAACATTGTTAGTGTTTTGTAACATAAATTTGAAAAAATGACTATTTTAAAATGAAACTAATCTAAACAAAAAAACTTACACGAGTAATAAAATAAAAAAATATTATAATTGCAAAGGCCAAAACATATTTAAACAATTTAAAATTTACACTTCCTCCATATTTATGTAAATGCAGGGAGTTTTAACTAGTTAACGATAAAAAAAAATATAAATAAGATCAATTTTGTGGAATCCAACACATTAAGGGAAAAGATTATAAAAGATGAAACAACTATTTTTTTCAGAAAAAAACATACATTAAGAGAAAAAAAAGATGAATGATCAAAACCATACGTTATTTTTCTGGCACAGCCCAACATTCTCTATAACCGAATGAGAACCATGTGCCACTGCGACCTTCCCACCTTGTCAACCTCTCTCCCTATACTTTTGCATAAAATATAGGGACATTTAAAAATATGTTCAACATATTTTTTTTCAAGTATCCAACACTAAATATAGATAGTTATAGTGATATTTGACATATTGAAACTTAAGTTCATAACCAGGAATACTCTTCTTTCTCACATTTCCTGTGTATGAATTTGGACATTAGACTTTTTATAAAGAAAAAAAATTCATAACAAACAAATATCGTTAGTACTCTAAAATGTGCTAAGGCAATGAAACAGAGTAACCATCCAGGCATAAACATAAGCCGATAAAATAAATAAGGTAATATGATGAAACCAATAATCACAAACTGTTTTCAAATTCACTTGAGTAATTAACATCAATTACTTTATAAATAATATATGACTGCAAGATGTTTTCCCAAGTAAAAAGAACCTCACTTCTAAATTAACTTTCTAACTACTCTCTCATCATATCTACCACATTCTCTTATTTTTATTTTATGCCCTTGAGACTCTCCAAAGTCTCCATTATGATCAATTGCTGTAGCTGTGAGTTGCATTTGCTTCACTTCACATAAATGATATGTATTTTTTTCTTTACAAAATTTACATAACTTTGACTATGACTTCACTTCAATTGATGTACTAGCTATTGAAATGGATCCACCCAACATTTATCCTCCTCAACTGCTTTTTCCCAACGTTTTCTGAAAATATCTAATTCTCTGTAAGAAAGCCTCCTCACCTGCACCCCCCAAAAAATTAATATATTGGTCACATATGCCAAATAATTCAGAAATAATTAAGATAACAGTATGACACTAAAATAAGGAAGAAAATGACAACTTCCAATAATTATATGACACAAGTTTTATCATATACAAGAAGAATCTCAACTATACTATATGCAATGTGAGCTAATTGGATAAGCAATTAGTCATTATCATGGAGGTTCACAAGTCATTTTCAAACTCTTAAGACATTATATTTTGTGTTGGCTATTGCACTAAACTCTAGAAGGTCCATAAAAATATAATTAATCAAAACAAACATAACCTAAGCACTGGCCATAAAAAAGGACAAGATTTTCAAAGAGAATATGATATTGGTTGTATTTGGCTATGATTCTAAATTGGACTGAATGAGGACGTGTGCTAGTAGTTTTGGACCATCAAAATGAAATGTGTTTTTGACATAGAAACAATCAGACAGTGACTTCAATTAATTGACAAATAGTGACAACATAGTAAAACTTACATCAACTCTATGGTCCTTTTCAGGAGATGCAACTGAAACCTGAAAGTCACAATTTATAAGTCAAGTTTGATAGAATTAAGATACACATTTTAAATGACAAGCATGTTATGAAATTATAATCATAAGAAAACTTTAGCATTTCTGCATATTTAAACTTAAAGTCTATGATAAAGATGTCGCATTTCTGACCCCAGTTTCATCGATGCCACCAAGAGTAGGACGATTGTAGTGAACAATGTATTCGGCATCAACAACACCAACATTTTTTGTTCTATCACCCTATTCATCATACATAAAAAATTTCAGATGAAACTATAAAGCAAAATTAAAAAAAAACATAACATAATGCTGTAAAAAAATAGAAAAATCATGAAATTGAACCAAAGGATATAATGAGCATATATAACTTGCCAGAGAGCAGTAGCCAAGTTGCATATCTAGACCCCATGCATGGATCAAGTCATTCTGCAAAATAAACCACAAATGATGAGCAATAATGTGTTTTACAAAGTAATGTTTTCACGGCAGCATTAGTGGAACATAGGGGTGCACCTGAATCATGTGCCACACACATCGCCATGCAGCTTTTGAGAAAACAGGAGCCATCATTTCTATCCACCTGAAACAAAAAAATTCATATTTCATCGACTGAATAAAATCAAGGGAAATCCATATTGAATTTTCCATTGGAATTTCTTTTTTTACCCTGTGCAAGGAGGAGAAGTGCTACTTTCATCACATCCTTTACCATCATTACCAGCTTTAAATGTCCTCCTGTGAACACAATGACCAAAAGTATGTACAAAATAAGCATGGGTAAGAACACTTTTATCTAATAGTAACATTAACATTAATGTTCATCCAATACAAAAATGTAATTATGGATAACTAAATAAAATTAGTATAGGGGTGAACCTGTGCACGTTTGATCTCCTCCCACGTGCAGTAATCTGATGGTGAACTTCTGATTTTTTAGGATCAAGTGCTGGTTGTGATATCTCTAGCCCTTCACTTTTGACAATAGAAACATACCTTAAAAATCATAAAAGGAAAAATGTCAAACAATAATCCTTAACCATTGTTGCCAATTAAAATAGTACAATGGAATCAAAATTTATGATTGTGTTGTCGAACAGCAGCTATAGCGTAGAAAAATTTAACAAACAGCTATTGATCCACAATACGCAATTTAGTACAATAGCACTTTACTGTAGCGTAATTTGAACAAATTGCTTTTTTTGCAATCTGCAATTTACAACACTGGAACTAATTAAGCAAAAGTAACAAATAATTCTACATACTTATCAGGGTGAAAATGTTCAACTCCTAGGTCCTCATCCCAAAGGAAAATATAATCATATTCTGCAACTATGTCGGGGTGTAAGAAACGCTTGGCAAACCACCTGGTCATTGAAAACATGTTTAGCACAACACACAACATATATAAGATAACTGAAGTTATTCAAAATATGGATATAGAAATTGAATGTGAAATCAAATCACCTAGAGACCTACCATTTGCTTTGATCAGCTACCGATATATGAATGATACGATCGCTCCATTCGAATTTCTTCCATCTGTCGACAATGCCATCATAATGGAAAAGCATCACAGTGAAATTACTTGCTAGAAACTGCAATTTGGTTTAGAGAGAGGGTCATGATCCATTGATAAAACAGAGTATTTAGTAATGAAAAATCTGCACAAAAAACACATTAAAGGACCTTTTTGACCATCTTGTCTACTAGATCTTTCTGCTTTATCCCAACTGCCATTGCAAACAAATTGGTTGATGCATTTGCGTTAATCTGTTAAAGTATGAGCAATTAGTAATCATGAGAAGCAACTTAAAAGGGAGAACATTGGCTACATCAATGACATCAAAACATAAATAAATAAATAAATAAAAAGACATCTACAATTGGTGCACCCAAGTTCGAATCCTGACTGGAACAATCTTTGGTCATGATTTATTTATGTCTCAGTCGAACTTTAGATTACTAGAACCTTTTTCTCTTGGGAACCGAAAATCACATAAAGTTGGGTGGTCAAAGGTGAGTGAAACTTACATATCCTTCTTGATGACGCTTCTTAGGCGTTTGAGGATCCCATAAAGCTCTCATCTCCAAACTGGAAGTACTTGAGACTATACCAGCAGGTAATGCCTCACTTCCACTAGGCCTGCACTGCTTCTACTAAACAAGATAAACAGATATAAGCACCATAGCTACACATCCAAAATAGTAATAGAGTTGTCAATCATGAATCACATAAAATAATAGTTTGTTCAAATTCCACTAAGCAACAATACTCTAGTGCCGCTATAGCCAATATTTAGTAGTGTATCGTAGAACATCAGTGATTTGTTTAAATTTTGCTTAGCTATAGCGCCACTAAATACTACATGATCAAACATGACAATTCACAAAAATATTATATACAATACACCCTGTCAAATTAATTCACAGTAAGAGAAAACAAACCTTGCATATATCAGTAGTTTCCACTTCCACATTCCTATCTACATCCAATTTGAAACTTGATAGTTTCTGCAGAGCACAAGATCAATCAACCATTTTAGAAATTTGGGAAAAAATCACAAATTTTACTTTGTCAAAGTCAAAGTCAATTCATCATAATTTTCTGAATTTTATCTTGAAATATACAATACCTCTTTGTAGCTTTGTGAGTATACTGAACTTGTGAGATATACAGCAATACATATTAAAAGTGCCGCTGGAAAAATTCCATATAGACATGATTTTTTACTCTTTGAATCACAAACCAAAACCGTCTGCTTCAAAACACAAAATTAAATATTACAGAAATCAATAATCAATAATAATAATAATAATAATAATAATAATAATAATAATATATTATTATTATTATTATCACAATAATAACAGAATAGAATCAACGCTGTTTCATAAAAAGTTTAACCAAGTAATAATGAGTCAATATAAAAAATTCAAAATAGAAAACCTATATATATATAAAAAAAATTGTGATTCCTATTTTCATCGTGAATTAATAATAATCATTTGCATAAACACAAGTTATAACAAAAATTGAAATGAAGAAGAAAAGATTACCCGAGCAGGTGACTTCATGTCTTGCATTGAAAATTCAGAGAACAGAGAAAGGCTATTATTATTGTGATAATTGTTTGTGAATCAAAATCGAAATTCGTGGAAAAAGTGTTAGAAAGAAGAATTAGAGACGGTGATGATGAACGTAATTAAAATTGGTGAGGTTTAGAATAAAATTAGAAAGAAAGAAAAAAATGAAAAAGGATAAAAAGAACCTTTAGTTATAGTTTTAAAGGAATAGAGATAATTAGTTGACGAAAGGAGCGGGAAGCGAATATCGCGGGGAGCACTGTTTCTGCCTCAAATATATCGTGTGTTTCTTTCTCTGTTTTTTTTTTTATAGCAAAACTCAAAGGTTGTTCATATTCTTCATAAATTCACGCGCACGTATCTTTCAAACTCAAACTTTAACCTCCTGCTACTCGGTCCACTCTTCTAAATTTTATTATATAATAATTCTCATTTTCAATCTACATACTTATTAGTATTTGTATATCTATTTTTAATATAAAATCATCTTTTTTTTATTCAAATAAAATCATAGTTTAAATATAATTTTGTAGGTTTATTTTTTATTTAATTTTTTATTTTGGTCATTTTTTTAATTAATTTTTATCTTTTTTAAATTGTATGTTTGAGTTATTGTCCCAATCGGTACAAAAATTATAATAATATTTGGTCCTTTAAATTATTTTTAACAATTGTCATAACCATCTATTTCAATCTAATGGATGACAAGAATTTTTTTACTCTCACATAAAATGTCATTCTCATTAAACAGATCTCATTCACATATATATATATATATATATATATCATTTAAAAATATAAAATCGATTATTTTATTATTAATTTAAAAAATAAATATTACGCGAAGTTAATTATATTAATATAATAAACTGTTTAAAATTTACAACATCTAAAAATTATATTTAATAAATAAATTTATTAAAATAATATTATTTCCACTATTAAAAATCACCTTATACCGTTTTTTAAAATTTTAACTTAACTAAAAAAATATAAATATTATTGACGAAAATGGATTATGCTTGAGTTGGGGAGATATTTATGATTAAAAAAATCACCTTACACCTCCAGGTGTATTGCACGGACTCCGGTTATGAATCATCATAACATGCGTAACATGCGAGGAAATGAGTATCAAATTCATTTGACTCCAAAAAGTATCCAATTCAATTTGATAGCAACTATAATTATGCCACAATCACTCGTCACGTCGAATAATTTTATCAGAACTTTTTTTTGGTAAATATTTTATATTTTGTGTATTTGACTAACGCCTCCTCCTATTGGTGAGGTGTTGCACGATAGCATGTGCTCAAAATCAAATTTAATCAATTTTTGTGTTGTTTTTAATTTTAAAAAAGTCAAATTTAATCATTTTTTTATATATATTTGTATTGTTAACATAGCGGTCACAATGGGCTTATTCTCTTTAATTTTGTTATTGCGTATCTATCGACTCGTTTGGCTCATAATCTTCGCTTTCTGATATGCCGCATCTTAATCCACAATATCATGCTATAGTAAATTTCCTATTTCTTGTCAAAAAAACTTGCTATTTCAACCTATGCTGCTTTTGGGATACAATCAATTAAAATCAATTGTAAGATTGCGATGAATCAATTCACAAAGAGCCATCAACAGTCAAAGAGATCAAAGAAAAAAGTCCTTACATGTATATGCTGATAAAATCTGCAAGGAGGGTACGATAATGGGTATCTAAGCTAAAATAAATATTTTACAAAAAAGATAAACTGTTATTTTAGTCTTTATCTTATGTTTTAGTTTTATTTTAAGTTTATAGTTATTTTTCATTCCAAAATCTAAAGTGAAAAATGATTTTTTTTCCTCTTCTTCTCTAATTTAGGATTAATCCTTTTCTTCTTCTTAATCATTTTTCGTTTGCTATTTTTTACATTTGAAAATATTATATAATTCTCAAAGTGAATCATTTGAGCATCAACTTCTCTAATTAGTAACTCGTTTATTACTTTTAGATCCTTAAATTATTTTTCAGTTTCATTTTAGTCTCACTCCTTCCATTTCAAACGACAAAAAATAATATTTTTTGGCAAAAAAAAAAAACAAACATAAATGATTAACTTGATCAACGAAAGTATAGTTAAGAGATTAAAATGACTAGCTTGACTAGCGAAAGTATAGTTAAAATATTAAAATGAAACATAAAATAATTAATGGACCAAAGTAAAAACCTTAATGAATTAAAAGAATAATTTAATCCAACAAAAAATTACACCTAATCTAAATAGTTTGTGATATTATTACTCAAATTATAAATTCACTTGTAGTCATATGTTAATTCATATGTTAAAGTGCAATATTTTGATTCAAATACAAACTTTGTCAATATTTATCTTTTTTACGATTTAAATGATGTACATTAAAAGAATTCTGATAGACAATTAAAAATTAAGTGTATCTTATATTTTAAATAACATAAATGATTTCTACATTAAATTTTATTTATGATACATTTTTTGACTAAAAAACGATATTTATTCATTCAAATTGTAGATTATCGATACAATTCAAAGCTTCTAAAAATGAAAATGATTAATTTGCGAACAAACTCACGACATCCAAGTTAATAGTATAAAACGACAATGTTTACAAATGTGACAAAGCCTACAAATATAACAAAATTGAAGTGTTCGAAATACTCATGTCTTCAAAGTTTCAACTTTGAAGACACTAAAGTCATTGATTGAATTTACATTTGGTCGATGTTGATATGTAAATCTGAAGTCAAACGAACACCACAACAAGACGGAAAACCAAAACAATATTGCACCAAAACGACGAAATCACGAAAAAGAAAATTAAATATATGTGAAAGTCACTCATTTGAATAAAAGAAAATGAAAAAACAAATTAGAAGAGTAATTTTGGATCAAAAATTGCCCCAAAACCATTCATCTTGAATAAAAAAAAAAAATTGAAAGAAAGAGAAAAGGAGGCCGCCACTAGGTCTTTTGCTTTTATAAACCGCATGTGATATGTGAGTGTGTGCGCACGTGAGATATATGGTTGTATGATAGATATTTAACTCGTAATCATGATCATCTATGTATGATTGTATGATTAAGATTTAACTATCTCTTATACTAATGTAATGTTACACTCTTCAAAAATGTTTTAACCGATTGAAACTTACAAAATTCACTATTGAATTAAAAATTTATATCATATAGATTATTCGTGTAAAATTTTGTACATATCAAAAGTCATTTGATTAATGATTATAACTCATAAAAATCAATGATGTTTAATAAAAACACAACGGCATAAATTTTGATGTATCTCAATAACATATAAAATAATTTTAAATTTTTGTAAAATATTATATAAATGATTTCTATGATATAACTTTCAATCAAACAACGAAATTTGTATGGTTAAAATGTAATTGAGCATTGTAATATTAATTTGATCTCTCTTTATATATGTGTGTGTAACCAATAAGTTTTTAACATTTATAGATGTAAGTAGAGCTGTCAATTTGACAAGCCCCATAATTATTGGCCTCAGCCCACATATTGGAGGGGTAAAAAAAATTTATAATTTAAAAGGCCCCCAAAAAGTAAGCCCCGGCCCCCTAAAATTTTGGGGGCTTAGTGGGCCTATAGGCCCACGTTTAAAAAAAATCAATTTTTTTTTAAAATTTTGATAATTTTTTTTAATTTTTTTTGATTTTTTCACCGATAAAAAAATTTCGATTTTTTTTAAATTCTTTTTATTGGAGAAAAAAATCGATTTTTTAATTTATTTTTCTCACAAAATTTTTAAAGAAAAAAATATTATTTTTTTTTTTTCGATTAAAATAAATTTCAAAAATTTTTCAAGAAGAAATCTCAATATTATCAAAATATTTAGGGCCTATAAGCCCCCTGAGTCCCCTCTCTTAAGCCCCATGAAATAATAGACCAACATTTAAAAAAAAAATTATATTTATAGGGGGGCTAATATTAAAGGTTTAATAGGAAAAAAATTAAGGGGACCTAGTAGTTGAGAACTTTTTTGACTGCTCTAAACATAAGATCCATAATTTTTACCCAACAAAATCTCATTTTTAAATGATGTTTTAGGCTCCAAAATTATTGGGTCGACCTTTATATATTTAGATATTTGTATTTGTTAGTATATTAATAAAATTACTATGTTGTAGTGAATTTTTGTGTGTTAATGTAATAATAATACTTTTTATAATAAATTTTATGATACATTTTGTTTATATATTAATGTTTTTATGTGTCAATAATTTTTATTAATAAAAGAAGAGAAATTTTTTACATAATTACAAACAAAAAAATTACATGAATAGTTTTTTATTCAAAAGATAATATTCATAAATATCCATTAATATTTATGAATACTTAAAAACCCGTTACATATTTGCTAGTCACTATTTGTCCAGATATAGATAGAACACTGAACACATATATTATTTTTATCCAACAAGTAAGATACAGATGACTATTATTTATTTATGTAGATACTCATTAACATTATAATCAAGAGGCATTATTTATTTACAACATATAGGTGCATTATTATTTAATATATAGTATGACATTTATAAAAAAAAATAACTATTCCTGCAAAAATTGACATTTTCAAACTTCATACAAGATTAAAACAATATGTATTATCTGCGTAAATTTATTTTACATTAATAATTAATAATAACTAATTATTTTACATGAATGTAGTTTAGAAAAACAAATCGACTTCTTTTTTTAAATACGCTTATTTGAAAATTAGTCTAATTTGTGTAAAAGTTATAATATACGGTGAGTTAAAAAATAAAATAAATAATTTCATTTAATATATAATTTGTTCGACATAAAACATTGTACAAACAAATTTGAAATATGCATATAACTAAATTATTGTATGATACCAGTCAATTATAATTATAAAATAATAATAAAAATACTATAACTAATCGTAAGTACAATTCTAAAATTAAATACTATAATTATAGTATAATTAAATACTATAATTAGATGGTAGCTGCAAAATTTGAATTTGAGATTCTCCACTTTTCTACATTTAAGATGTGTGAATCTAATCACTAAATTTATTACTTAAATCAAAAAAGAAATATAAAGGCTTAATTGCACTTTTGGTCCCCTATTATAGGTGAAAATTGAAAGTAGTCCCCCCATTTTGTTTCTCCCCAGTTTTAGTCCCCAAATAGAATTTGAGTCCAAATCATGATGAGGTGTCATTTTTTAATGACGTGTCAATAAAAAAGTTGACGACGCTTACGTAGAATAAACTTATTATTATATTATTTCTAATTAAAAAATATAATTTATATTTTAAAAATCATTATTATAATTGTTAAAAATCATTATTACAAATAAAATTTAATTGTTAAAATTAAATTAAAAAAAATAAACCCTAAGCTTGAACCAGAAACATATCATTCAACAAAAGCTTGAACCCTAAATTAAAAATCAGCCCCAATTCAACAAAAGCTCCCATGAAATATTGCTTTAGGTGTTGAATTGGGGCTTTATTGTTAATACTTACATCTTCTATACTTACACAAATGAAAAACAAATAAAGGAGGAGAGCAAACCTGATCTGCTATACGACTTGCAGTTTCCGCACATTTTCTGCAATCCTCCTGAGCTTTGCCTTTTGAACTTGACTGATCATGCTTTCGCCTCTTATAAGTTCGAAGACTTGAAATATTGCTTTAGGTGTTGAATTGGGGCTTTATTTCATGGGAGCTTTTGTTGAATTGGGGCTGTTTTTTAATTTAGGGTTCAAGCTTTTGTTGAATGATATGCTTCTGGTTCAAGCTTAGGGTTCATTTTTTTTAATTTAATTTTAACAATTAAATTTTATTTGTAATAATGATTTTTAACAATTATAATAATGATTTTTAAAATATAAATTATATTTTTTAATTAGAAATAATATAATAATAAGTTTATTCCACGTAAGCGTCTGCCACGTCAGCTTTTTTATTGACACGTCATTAAAAAAATGACAACTCATCATGATTTGGACTCAAATTCTATTTGGGGACTAAAACTGGGGAGAAACAAAATGGGGGGACTACTTTCAATTTTCACCTATAATAGGGGGACCAAAAGTGCAATTAAGCCAAATATAAATGTATGGTTGTTGTAATTATAGAATATTTTTGAGACTAGAATGAAAAGAAAAAGGAGACAAAAAAAAGAGAAAAACAAAGCAAACTCCTTATGAGAATAAGAAGATAATAAATACAAGATGATCTAGTATTAAGAAACTCTTATTTAGCTAATCAGTCAACACACATTTTACATTCCTTCAAGGTGTGAGCAAAGTAGATATGTTAATGGAAATTCTTTAACTTGTTGATTACTTCAAGTAATGGGGCAAGGGTGACTTAAAGGGACACAACACTTTACCAAATCAATGACAAGAGAAACATATTACAAAATTTCAATGCATCTAACATAATTGGATGTCTGCGATGAAGAGGACAAGAAGATAATAACAATAAGATAGTCTTCAAAAGTTGTTGTCTTGATTAGCCTATTAGCACATTTATTGTCTTCCTTGAAGGGTTGAACTTCTTAATTGCTCCAAGAGTGTGTTGAAGGGACACACTTGTTCCCCATATCTATGTTAGTAAGGGTGTTTGATTAGAAAATCTCGATGCATCCAACATAACCAGTTGATTGAGAGTAGGAGGACGGTAAGATAATAACAACAAGATATAATATTGAGAAGCTCCAACCTTAGTCAATTAACACACAAATTGTGATTAATAGAAATCTTTTACTTGTTAATTGCTTCCAATAAAGGGGAACAATGACAACAAGATAATTTTATTTATAAATGATATTCGAATGTGCTCTTTCCGAAAGTAACTTTAATCTACTAGAGTTTTTAATAATTTAACATGTATAATAGTATCAATACTGCATAAATCAAAGTAGATATAAATCTATCTCTGATTAATTAATGTATGAATCAATAAGATAATAATTCTTCTTTTACCGTTGTGTGTTGATTCATTTGAATGTCTCCGTTTAAAATCTCTTCAAAAGAAGAAACTATTTTTAGTAGCTTATAACAAAAATTATATTTCATAACATTTTTTTTAAATGACTTTTTACTACGACAAATAAACATAAAATAATTTATCATTTTCTTAAAAATATCTCAATTGTAAATTACCAAAATCATTTTTTTTCTTTAAAATCTATAACAATCAGATTCTAAAAGAATTGAATCACGAACCTATTAAAAGACCATTGGTCATCTAAATGTAAAAATTTTGTACACATAAATCTAATCATATAACACCACTTACATAACTGTGGAGATATATTAATATTATTTTTTATAAAGTGTAAATAATAATTTGATATTATATTATCAATGCGTTAGAGTAAATTAATCAAAAATTAATTTTATTTTAAAGTTAAATTAGATGTAAAATAATTTATATCTAAATATATTATTGTTAAAGTGAGTTGCAAAATTATTTTGAATCTAAAATTCTAAATGCAACTTAAAACATATTCTAAAAGTAAAATCAATTTTATTTTAACTCATTTCTAACTCTTCATTAACAAGTTAATATCGACTATTTAAAAAATTAATTTTTTTAAAAAATACATATTTATTCTGTATACATTAACAATATAATTTTTTTTATATTACTGTAATTATAATTATAAGATGATTAAAAGAGTTTAACTTTTATCATAATTATTTTTAAAAGTAATGCACATAAATAATAATATTGAATTATAACTATTAAATAATTAAAAGAATTTAATTTTTATGCAATTATTTTTTAAAGCAATACAAATGAATAATAATAATTTTGTCAACTAACATTGATTTAGTTGATAAGGAATTGGTAACTTATTTGGGGGAAAATGTGTTAAAATGTAACAATTTTATTTTTGTTTTAAAAATAAAAGTGATTTTGTCAAAGTAAAAAAATAAAATAAAGAGTGGATATCATATGATGATGTATAAAGTATAAACCCTTGCCGATGAAGGCTTGAAGAAAGTAGAATTTATAGTGCAGAAGCAACACGAAGGTACTCTTTCTATTTTTCATTCCCAATCTGATTCAATTTTAGCGTCCTTTGCTACTTTCACGACTCGAATATTTCTGGAATCCGAATACAAGATTAGGAGTTATAGGTTTTGTTTATTATCTGTTTGTTGGAGAAAGAAAAAAAAAGTAAGAAAATTTCCATAAACTCGTGTTCTTCGTTTTTTTTTTTTTTGCAGCTTGCTTCGTACAAATTGAAATCATGTCTTGGTGTACCATTGAGTCCGATCCAGGTATACCCACTGAATGTTTTTTTTCGTCTTTTGAATTGAATATTTTATTAGAGTTACGCTTAGGGTTCAGGGTTTTCGTTTCATTTTGATTTATACATTGCTTTAAAGTTGGTTTCTTTATTTTTTATTTTTTTATTTTTTTATTTCTCCTCAGGTGTATTTACAGAACTTATTCAGCAAATGCAAGTGAAAGGGGTTCAGGTAATTTTGTTGGATATTTTGACATTTTTTATTTTTTCTCATAGTTTTTTAGCTTGTGTTTGGTGTAGCGTTTTATTTTTGTTTCCTCTTTAGTATATTAAATTTGCTTGACATCTGAATGAAACTTTTAAAATCAACATTAGGAGATATTAAACTGCCATTTTTTTAAACATTTTTGGTATTATAGTTTTTTTATAGGAAAAAACGTTAGTGGTTAGTAACTAGTTAGGGGGAGGGAGAAATTGTTAGTGCTAGAGATCAAATCCTTAACCTCCTTCATGAAACTCCTTCAACGTCCTAAACCTTACCATTGGATTACACCTTTGGGGACACACACTCAAAGTTATTTTACATTGACATTCAATCACAACTATTCAATTTGCCACATCATATTATACATTTTTTTTTTTTAATAAAAACCCAAAAAGTAGTTATGCAATTGTTTAAGGTTTTGGCAAGTTAATGATTGTTTGTCAGTGTAAAATAACTTTACACAGATGGTTATGTCTGTTAATCTCAGTTTTGTGAAGTCTTCACGGACTGATACATCATATAATTCCTAAAAAAAGTAAATAGCTGGTTAGAGAGGAGAGGGAAAAAACTAGTAGGGGGAGGGTAAAATGTCCTCCAAACTAAATTTGAAATAAGAGAGGACATGACATGAAATCAAAAGAAAGGCTGCCCAGTGTTTTTTAAGTGTTGTCAAATAACTACTATAGTGCTATAGCATAGCATAATTTGGACAAAACACTATTGCTCTGTAATATGCTATTTAATACAAAGTGTTGTCAACTAGCCGCTATTGCAGTGCTATAGCCATTTTAGCATAGTGGAATTTGAACAAACCGCTATTTTTTCGCGATCCGTAGTTGACAACATTGGTCTTTCCAGATGGTAACTTCCTCGAATCAGCCATGTTCAGAACTCCAAAATTAAGAAATTAAAAACCCATCCCACAACAACAGAGTCCTCAAAGATTGTCACATGGTATAAGAAAAATAACAATAAAAGTATGCAGGCTAGTCCAATACTGTAATAGCTCCAAAAAGTGATGGAGTAAAGGAATCTGTACCACCTTATTGAAATTTTCAACTAAAGGCATCGAGGAGGTGAAATTATATGAAATGAGATTTCTGTTAGCAATGTTATAGACCAGCGGTTTCCTATTCAGAAAAGTAAGCATGAACCATAGATAAAAACAGGGCAACTTGGTGCTATAAAACTCCTGCAATAACAAAGTCCAGGGAAGGGTTGGACCTGTTATGTATGTAGACAGCTTTACCTTGCAACACATTTGCAAGAAGTTCCCATGACCTCTTTATCACACAGTAGCAACTCTTATTGCTGTGTCAATGCTCCCCTTCAAGCATGAACTATAGATAGAAAATGAAAAATAAAGTGTTTGTTTGATTTGAGAAAACGTTTCTAGTCTATTTCTTGTATTCATTGTTAATGGTTAAAATACCACTGTTTTTGAATTTTTTTTTTGTTTTTCAATGATTTGTATAAGAAATAGTGAAAACAATAGAAAATTGTGTTCATTGTTTCCTTACAAGTGTTTGAAAATACGAAATGAAATGTGATACTTTTGTAAATAAAAGTGAACATAAGAAATAAAACTGCAATGCATATTTTATTGAAGTAAGTGAGTCCTGAAATGTGGAAGGGGATATGTCATTCCTTTCCCTCTACATCCTCTCCAGAAAAGCTCGTGCCTTGTGCATGGCTGTTCCTGGGCACGAGTTAAGCACACGGTTGATTGCTATTTCTCGCTGATTCAGAATACAGCCTTTTGCACCACTGTGACAACCAAATTGGAAAACCATCAGAAAATTATGGATTTGAACTGTTCAGCTGACGTTTTTTTTCTCTTTTCAATTTATCGACCTACAAAATATTTCAATTTGTGATCCAGAATGTCTCTGGTAAATTCCAGGGTTCAGGGAAATCAGTTTTTCTCTATCCAAGTCCAGTTAGAATTTTTCGTATATGCTACCCTCATGCTAGATATGTCTTGGCAGGTTGAGGAACTGTATTCTTTGGATCTCGATTCTCTCAATAGCCTTAGGTCAGTGTACTATCTCAGTTAATCTTGAACTGTAATGGCGGTTATTGGTTGTGATAATTAATTAGTTAACATTTGTCTGCTCTCTCTTCTTATGTGAATTCCACACTCAATTGCAGGCCTGTATATGGGTTGATTTTTCTTTTCAAATGGCGTCCAGGAGAAAAGGATGAACGTGTTGTAATCAAAGATCCCAACCCTAACTTATTTTTCGCTAGCCAGGTTAGTTTTTTTAAAAGAATTAAATACCAATATAATCATTGCTGTGTAATTTTACGGTTTAACTTATCTTTTTGATCCATTTGTAGGTAATTAATAATGCTTGTGCAACCCAGGCAATCTTGTCTATTCTTATGAATTCACCAGATATTGAAGTTGGTCCAGAGTTGACAAAACTAAAAGAATTTACCAAGAACTTTCCTCCTGAACTCAAAGGGTTGGCCATCAATAATAGTGAGGCCATACGTTCAGCCCATAATAGCTTTGCAAGGCCAGAACCTTTTGTCCCTGAAGAGCAAAAGGCTGCTGGCAAAGATGACGATGTTTACCACTTTATAAGCTATCTACCTGTTGATGGAGTACTCTATGAGCTTGATGGATTGAAGGATGGTCCTATCAGCCTTGGCCAATGTGCTGGCGGACAAGGTGATATGGAATGGCTTAAGCTGGTGCAACCTGTGATCCAGGAGCGTATTGAAAGGTATTCACAAAATGAGATAAGGTTTAATCTCCTTGCAATCATCAAGAATAGGAAAGAGGTGTATACTTCCGAGTTGAAGGAACTTCAGAAGAGAAGGGAGCGGATTTTGCAGCAGCTGGCTGCATCGAAGGCAGAGAGACTGGTGGACAATAGCAGTTTCGATGTACTGAACAATTCTCTATCTGAAGTGAATGCTGGGATTGAAGCTGCTACTGAGAAGATCTTAATGGAGGAAGAAAAATTCAAAAAATGGAGGACAGAAAATATTCGTAGGAAACACAATTACATACCCTTTTTGTTTAACTTTCTAAAGATTCTTGCTGAGAAGAAGCAGTTGAAACCCCTCATTGAGAAGGCCAAGCAGAAAACAAGCAGTTCTCGGTGAACAATGTTGTCAGTTTATACAACTTTTTGTGTGGATTTCTCCCCGGACGAACATCCCCATATATATCATGTTGCACTTGATTATATTATTAGCACTCCTGTTGAGTACTAATTCACAAGCTTTTTTCTAGCCAAGGTTACTCTACTCTATTTAGTATAGATTCATGTGTTCGCCTTGCTAGTGAATCATTCGCCTGGATTTAATAATATACTTTGTGAGGAGATTAATTTAAGCTTCAAAGCTCTCCCTCTATCTCTCTCCAGGTGAAATCAGGCAGTACTCAAATTGTAATCGGCGAGATCCTCTTGTGTTGCTTCCCTTCGAAAATGCAAATGGTGAAGTATAGCGATACTTGCGTCTTAATTCATAATAAAACTGGAAGAAAAAAAAAACTAGTGATTTTATAAAATTAAGCACTTTATGCTTGTTTTCACCACCAACTATCAAGTGATTGGTGCGAAACGTGAAATGAGTCACAAAATGTTCATGTGTATTACTCATCGCTCACGACTCAGGCGGGCTTGTTTATATGGGAGTCATAAATAGGCTTTGCATCATTTTGCGGAAAAGAAAACATAAATGTTTTTTGTTGCAGAATTTGGTAACAAACACTAGCTTTAATTTACATGCCACTGAATGTTGTGACTTGTGAGGTCTTGATCGTGTCAATGATTGAATTGTATAGAGTGGTGGATAACTGATAGCTCCATCATCATTCAGTTTTTTGTTCACCATTGCCCTAAGTCAGCAACATGGCTGCTTCCATTTTGGATGCATGATATCTCATGTTGTATACGAATAGTGCTGTGTCTGCATGCAACATGCCTGATGCATTGTTATTGGTGAAAATATGATATTTATTGGTAATCGAATTGCAGATTTGCAAGCATACCTTTGCATGTAAAACTCTGGTTTCTAAAGAGATCAACTCCCCTATTCCAACCACCTATTATTTTAGAGGTTTTTAGTTTTTGTTTGTTATTTGTCGGTTACCCCTTTTAGCTCATAAAAAAGAAGCTTCAGTCTAACTTTATCACAAATACTTATACGTTATAGGGATGTTTTGGACTTCGGTAGGTTGCAATACAAACTTGTTTTAACTGAGAAGTCCCCAAAATACATAAACTAATTTAAATAGGCCCTATTCGTGTAACTTACCATGTCTTAATTAGAGTTTGACAATATTGTGCCTTAATTCCGTGACATAAGACATATACAATATTGAAAGTTAGCAACACAGCAGCGTGATATAGTGGATTAAAGTGTGTTGATTTATTTTTTTATAATAAGTGCTGATTTTTTTTTGTTGAAACTATAAATTATGGCTTTTAAGTGAAGGGTAGAGTTGTCCGCTTAGTGCTTGATATTATAACTTTAAGAGAGGTAATTCGAATTTCATACGAGATAATTGTAAAATTGTCCGTTAGTTCTTTATTAATAATAATTTTTTTTTATATTTTTAAAAAATAATATAATATATCGTTATTAATAATAATTTTTTCTTTTAATTTTTAAAAATAAGTGAAGGGTCAAAATGAATAAGTAAATTAGGACTCAAATTTTTTTACTAAATAAAATATTCATTCATTAAAACTGATAGAAATTACATAAATCGAAAATGAAATATTCACACTCAAAATCAAAGTCGCAATAATTGAAAATGAAATATATGCACAACACCAAATTAATAACATGAGACGATAAAATATCTACAAATATGACATATCATACAAAGACGACAAAATAACGTCCAAATCACACATGTTTTTAGAATTATAATGTTGATAACACTAAAATCATTGATCGAAACTAATATGTCAATTTAAACCAAACAAATACTATAACAAGACCGAAAACAAAACGTCACCCTTAGAAGATAAAAAAAAAAAAAATTATATATGGAACAGTATATACAAAATTAAATTAAATTAATATATTAATTTTTGTTTAAATAATATATTTAATTTGAGGAAGTAAAAAAAAGGCAAAGTAAGCAATATTATTTGTGTGAAGATAAAAAAGGTGAATGGCCTTTCCTCCTCCTAAGTAAGTTACCTGGTTTATGACTGTCTGTGTTGATGAATGAATAATCCAATCCCTCCCTAACATTTGCGTCTTGCAACTCGGAATCCGATCGCATCTCATACAGCTACCGTCCGTATTACCGTTAATTATTCACTAATCAGATCACAATTTTGATCACGGATCCAAAAAAATGTTCAAATTCTTGAAAGAGGTTGTTGGTGGATCTGGAACTGGCATCAAGGATCTCCCATACAATATCGGCGAACCTTACCCTTCCGCTTGGGGCTCTTGGCTTCATCACCGCGGCACCTCCAAGGTAACAACAATAACTAACTCCTACCAATGAATTTTGCTTCATTTCATCTTATACTTGTTACGGAACAGTCAATTATCTATTTATGTTGTGTTTATTTCAATTTTAAGACTAATTTGACGTTGATTTGTTCTTAATTACAGGATGATGGTTCTCCGGTTTCAATTTTTTCTCTATCTGGAAGCAATGCTCAGGATGGACATTTAGCTGCTGGTCGAAACGGTGTCAAGCGTCTACGCACTGTAAGTTCAATTTATCTGTGTATTTGGTTTCACTCTAGGGAGAGTCAAAAAGTGATTCCATGCATATAATTCATTTTTACATGTTTGAGTGATGTTTAGTGGAATTGATTTTGACTTTATAATTGATTCTAACTTTTGTAGATTTTGACTATAAACTTGATTTTTACACTTACGTTTATTGTTTAACTCACTAATGTATTCTATAACATTAATCACTTTACATTTAACTAAAATCAATTTATTTAAAATCGATTTTTGTCACTGTAGAACCAAACACACCGAATCTATTGTTGAGATTTTACATTGGTGATGTCAGTTCCATTAATGGTGCTTTTTTTCAGGTTAGGCATCCAAATATTTTGTCATTTCTTCATAGTACTGAGATCGAAACTTTTGATGGCGGTTCTTCTAAGGTCACGATTTATATTGTGACAGAACCTGTAATGCCACTGTCAGATAAGATTAAAGAGTTAGGTCTTGAAGGTACACAAAGGTATTGATGGAATTAGTTTCTGCTTTTTATCATGTGTTTCAGTTGGTGAAGCATTGTTTGTTAGCCGGATGAATTCAATTGTTTCATTTTTGTTGCGTATAATCTTAGTGAAATGCCTTTTTTTTTTGTTTCCTATGAGGCTAAGGCTGTGACTGTGAGTAATGTTATATGTAGATTGTTACAGAGTATGAGGGGATAAACTTTGATTTCACTGTCAAGTATCAATTGCTTACTTTTATTTGACTCGTGGGGTTGTAGGGATGAATATTATGCTTGGGGCCTGCATCAGATCGCGAAAGCTGTGAGCTTCTTAAATAATGATTGTAAACTTGTGAGTATTCATAAGCTAAATATGGTTTTTCTTCTCGTTAGTTTTATTTTTACTGTATAAGTTTTTCTTGACAAACTGTCTGTTGCAGGTTCATGGTAATGTCTGCTTGGCTAGTGTTGTCGTCACACAAACTTTGGACTGGAAACTCCATGCATTTGATGTTCTATCAGAGTTTGATGGGAGTAGTGAAGCATCCTCCGGGCAAATGCTGGTAATTAGTTTTAGATTGAAATACCTTGTTTTCTTGTAGCATTTCATTTTGGTTTCTTCCTCCTTTTTCTAGAAATTAAGCTATTAGGAGCTCATTGTAGTCAAATAACCACTCTACACATAAGTTGAAAGTTCATTGTCATGACTTTAGAAGGCCATGGCCTTTTAAGTTTGTCTCCTCCGCAGACTTGATTTTGAACTTGCTTGTCAAGTTTCATTCATGTGTTGCTTCACTTTACTGCTCTTTTTTTAGCATGTGAGTATCTATATTTATAACATTTATGGAAAAATTAACAGACATAATGGATGCTCCATTAAAATCTTAAATGGAAGCTTATGCTGATTTTGATCAGTTATTTTTAATATGTTTCTTATAATAAAAGGATACCATGTAGTGAAACTTAATATATATTTGTCTCATATGTTGACATTTTCCTTTCAGCAATACGCATGGCTTGTTGCAGCACAGTACAAATCAATGGAGCTGGCAAAATCTGACTGGGCTGTAATTAAGAAGTCTCCTCCATGGGCCATTGATTCTTGGGGCATGGGTATGTTATTTTATTTTCCTTTTTATTATAATTATAATACATTCTGATGGAAAAATGGAATGAAAATCTTGGTACACAGTTGGAGTTGTTGCTGTGTGACTAGGAGGTCCTGGATTTGGGTTGTAGAGTCAGTATTCTGCAAATTCAAATAGATCCGTAATGGTTTTTACCCTTCTGTAGATTTCACCATGGTGTGAGCTTTACAACACTAGATTGCCTTTTTCTGATGGCAATTTTCAGTATTAGGAGGGAGGAATGGAAAAAATGAAAATTCTAGTATTGTTACATTTTCACTTGTTTGCTGATGGTGACATTTTGCGTCCTGTTATTGACTAACCCAGTCAATATGGTTGTATCGCACATAGTCATGACTATAATTATGGAACTTGTTCTCATTACTGGCTGCTTTCATGAAGAGGAACTTATAAGTTTATACTTTGTTTCACATAACATATTAAGCTTTAGGGACAATTGACCCTCAACATGTTATCAAATATTTATCTTCCTGTCAAGTTCTTGTACAAGTATATACAATATCTTCTTCCTGATTTGAATTTTGTAAGATTTCATGTGAAACTTCCTCCTTGTTAGAGGATAAGAAAATATCTTAAAATATTTTCATCTTATCGTAAAGCATATCTCAGTTTATAGTCTTATCTTAGCTATGATTATGATTTGATTTCCCGTTTGATTAGAATTAGGAGTCCAGCAAAGTGTAAATAAGGGTTAGTACTTGGTATTTTGTATCATCATCACCTTATTAAACCGTAAAATTTCCTTATTATTTATTACTCTATTCCTTGCTCAACTAACAACAACAACGAAGCCTTAATTCCACGAGGCAGGGTTGGCTACATGGTTCAAACGGCACCATAATGTTCTGTAATGACTTATCTATCTTTCTAATTCATAGACCTCCAAGTATTTCTTAATTGTTTCACTTTCACCTACAGTTTTTCTTGGTCTTCCTCTGCCTTTAGCTAGCGTTTGGGTTACAATCCGGTTGACTTACTGAACTACTCTCTTATTCTTTATGGTGCAAATATTTACTCATGTAATTTATATATTAATATGTTTCCATGTTAAGTTTTTATCCTCTATTTATCCTTAAAATTTATATATTAACACATCTTTAAATACAATTATTTATTGAGATTAAGGAATATGCACTTTCAGCGTAAAGTTTTACACGACAACCATTTACAATTCACCTAGACAACAAACAATTGCATAACTATTTTTTTATTTATTTAAAAAATGTATAATATGATTTGGCAAATTGAAGAATTGTACTTGGACGTCAATGTTAAATAACATTACACTGACGATGCATATCCCTTAATCTCTATTTATTACTATAATTTAAACATTAATATATTTAACCATAATTTAGATACAATAAAAATTTCTGTACAATTCTTGCTTGTGTGATTTAAGTATATTCTCCTGAAATTTAAAAATTAATATAAAATCTAAGATGTTTCCACTACTATATGATACAGAAATTTAGTCTTGTTATTTAGATATTAAAATAATTTCATGTATACTTTTCATCCTAAGGTGATATAATATAAATATATTTTAATGTGAATTTTTCTCCTGTGTGATGTGTTCCTGTAATTTATATATTATTAGCTACAACTTCCATGTAAAACTTTCAACTTATGGGATATATATTTACTTTCATAACTTAGATGTTAATGGCTTTATCTAAAGTTTTTGCCCATATATTGCAATTATTTATCCTGTGATGTACATAGCAGTAGTCTTCTGTATTAAGTTTTTATCCACGTGTAATGCAAATATTTACTCCTGTAGTTTAGATATTAATATTTTTTCATGCTTAGTATCTATCCTTGTGTAGTGCAACTATTTATCTTTGCAATTTATATATTTATACATATACATATGCATTTGCAAACTGTTTCTCATAATTGCTAATCTGCCTAGTATATTATATGTATTTTGGATTTAATGTTTCCATAGTTGTTTAGCCTTTTTCTCTAATACACATCTTCTATAAGAATGTGTACATATATTGAAAGAATTATGTTACCTTTTGTTTATAGGTTAGCAACGCAGTTTAAATTATGTGAACTTGCATAGATGTTGTAGATTCACAGAATACTTCTATTCATGTCTGTTTTCACTTTTTGTTCCAAGTAGACCTCTCTAAATCGCCGAAAATTCTAATTTCACAGGCTGTCTAATCTATGAGCTATTCTCTTGTTTGAAGTTGAGCAAAACAGAGGAGTTACGGAACACTGCCTCCATTCCCAAGGTCAGACTGCTCAGGAATCGACCTTTGTTTTTGTATTTATCACTGCATATAAAGATTAAGGGAGGTTTTACCCTGTCTTTTATTTTTATTTCTCATTCTAATGAAATAAATATTCATTCTTCATCTCTGTATGTCTTTTTTTCTTTGTCTCACAGTCTCTGCTTCCAGATTACCAGCGGCTATTGAGTTCCACACCTTCTCGTAGATTAAATACATCAAAGCTTATAGAAAACAGTGGTGAGCACTTCTTGATATACTATATTCATCTTTTATTGAAATTTTGTTTAGCTTAGCATTGTTGTAGTTTTGCTGTTTTGTTTGAAAAATTCATGTGTTTTGTGGTTTGCTAAAAGCTATATAGGGTCCATTCTATTCATGTAATAGGCTACTTAAATTTTTTGACTTGTTTGAGCTAGGTATTTGAGTTCATTGTTATTAGGTTTTAGGATTTTCACAGAATGTACCTGAAAGCTGCATGATTATATGATATTGTGAACATATTTGAATGTAAATTGATTTTAGCTTTTCCAAATGTTGGAGGGACAATCTTCTGCTTCATGACCAGTTGCAAACAAGCAAATATAAAAGCCATTTCAACAATCTATACTATGTTTTAAAAGTTTGCCTTTCTTGTGTTGAACTTTTGATAGTACAAGTACTCATTTTTTGTGGTCCGGATATAATTCTCTGCAATTATTCCTGCATATTTAGATTGAGTTTGTTGGTAATTAATGTGCAGAGTATTTTCAAAATAAGTTGGTAGACACAATACATTTCATGGAAATTCTCAGTTTGAAAGATAGTGTTGAGAAGGACACCTTCTTCCGCAAGCTTCCAAATTTAGCAGAGCAGCTTCCTCGTCAGATTGTGTTAAAGAAGGTATGTCTCCATGGAAGTTCTAAAATTTTAACCTTTGATTTTATCAACAGTTTATCCCAATTGATTATGTTGGTAATTTTTGGTTTTCACAGTTACTTCCTTTATTAGCTTCTGCCCTTGAATTTGGTTCAGCTGCTGCTCCCGCTTTGACTGCATTGTTGAAAATGGGTTCTTGGCTTTCAGCTGAGGAGTTTCGTGTCAAGGTAAATAATAATTTCAATACCAGCGCAAATTTCTCTCTCAACAGGATTCATCTCATGCTTGTATTGCATTTCAATTTCAATATATAGGTTCTTCCAACAATAATTAAACTCTTTGGTTCCAATGATCGAGCTGTTCGTGTCAGCCTTCTTCAACATATTGATCAATACGGAGAGTCATTATCAGCTCAAGCTGTTGATGAACAGGTATATAGTGAGGATAAGATTTCTAAATTTCCTTACTGCCCTACTTTTTTCATTGTTGTACAATATACAGAGATTCATGTTTGCATATTGTTGACACTTGTGATCAGGTTTACCCTCATGTTGCTACTGGTTTCTCTGATACATCTGCTTTTCTGAGGGAACTTACTCTCAAGTCCATGTTAGTTCTGGCTCCGAAGGTACGTCTGTTTATATTTATGTATCAAATCCTGATTTCCTTTTGTTTTTATTTGAAAAATGAGAGATGTTATTGGTCTAGTCACTAATGAGTAATGAGAAATTTGGACACAAGTTTGTTTTGCCAGTGATATTGCTAGTGCTGGTTTTTTAGTGTGTTTACAATAGTATGTATGCTCTGGTGATTGTAAAATTAATGTAGAAGTGATATCTGTTATGCAAGCTTTGGTTGAAGGTGTAATGTAGACCTTACTTTAATTTTGTCAATTTAGACTAGAACTAAATGAATTAAAATTAGAGATGTTTCTGATTTCGGGCCAATATGTGGTTAGGCCTAGCATGATCTTGGGATCTCAGTGATCTCAAGGTTTGGGTGATCTCAAGGTTTAGCCTAGCAATATGTGGTTAGAGCTGTCATTGCTCTTAGAACTACTTGCTTTTTCAATTTGTATTTCATCGAGACCCTTTATATTTTGAAGACACTTTAGACCTAAGCTAATCCAAATCAAGCAGGTGGATCCACTTAAACGGGCAAAGTTTTCCTAACATCTATTTCCCATTCACAAGACTCGAAGTCGTAAATTTATTTAACCAAACTCCTTGTCACTTAGACCTACAAGTGCTGGTTTTTCAATTTTTAAACAAAAGAAAAAACAGAAAAGTACCAACCAAAAAAATAAATTGATGGAACAAAACTTCTAAATCCCCCTCAGTATATCTGTTG
Organism: Cicer arietinum; assembly: GCF_000331145.2. Classification (NCBI taxonomy): domain Eukaryota; kingdom Viridiplantae; phylum Streptophyta; class Magnoliopsida; order Fabales; family Fabaceae; genus Cicer; species Cicer arietinum. Next base: position 4,237,172 of record NC_021163.2, read on the forward strand.
GTGAAACCCGTTAAACAGGGCAAATGTCAATGTGCTTGAAAAGTCTTTTATCTTTACTGTTGCGTTTCCTAAATTTTCTCGTCTATTTGCTGAACCTTTCTTAGGCTATTTTGTATATTTAAAATATTGTTTATCTCATAATTGCAGCTGTCTCAAAGGACCTTGTCTGGGTCATTATTAAAGCATCTGTCGAAGTTACAGGTACTGCTTCATGTCTTCAATCATTAATGTGTTGGGAGTAAAGGCTAATTACTTATGCTGACAAAGTGAAGAATAATTGACTAGCTCATTTAGGTTTTAGCTCTCTTTAACACTTATGACTCTTCCAATTTTCCAATCATTTGACTGCCAATTTTGAAATTTGATTGAAATGGAGTCATTTTAATGTTTATTTTGCGGGTGAGGGTTAGACATAAAAACATATCTTTGGTTTTCTCTTTATTTCTTTTCTAGAATTTATAAAATTGGGAATTTGTTTTGTAGGTTGATGAAGAACCAGCGATACGAACAAATACTACTATCTTGCTAGGAAATATTGCAAGCTACTTAAACGAAGGGGTATGCTGAAAGGATATCTGCAAGTTCAAACAGTTGCCTATATTTATTTTTATGACAGTGGCATATGCTCATTGGTGAATTAACTCTTTAAGACTATTTTTGCAGACAAGAAAAAGAGTGTTGATTAATGCATTTACAGTCCGTGCTTTACGCGATACATTTCCACCTGCTAGAGGAGCAGGTATTACATTCATACATAATCATCTATTGCTACTTTTCTTTAGTTATGCAGTATGCAGTTGATAAATTCTTCAAACAGTATTTTCTTTTCTCTCATCATTTTTTATATCTCGATTGCTCAGGCATTATGGCTTTATGTGCCACCAGTTCCAACTATGACATCACTGAAATTGCCACTCGGATTCTTCCTAATGTCGTTGTACTCACAATTGATCCTGACAGGTTATATCCTGCAAATGATTTATTATTTATCCGTCTTTCCTATTTGTTGATGAGGAGTTCTCTTGTCTATTGATTTAAAATATTAACTACTATTTTTAGTGAGGTGACTCTTTTAATTAACCGTATTGCTGCTTAATTCCTTTATTTGTTATTTTTTTATTACTGGAATATTGAAATCATCGTATTGGGTGTTCATATGTATGAGTATTAATATTACATTTGTATGAGTTGTATGAGTATTAATATTACATTTGTTATTGTGCTATATGAGTATATTCTGTGTGCTATTTTGGTTGTTTTGGCAATCATCAGATTCCAAATATAGATCATTCTTATGGTTGCACTTTGAATATTTGTCATTTTCAATCCCGTGATTATGTTATTCCTGTCATGGTTCAAACAGTGATGTTCGATCTAAGGCATTTCAAGCTGTTGATCAATTTTTGCAGATGGCAAAGCAACATTATGAAAAGGTATCCTGTGGGGTTTTTTTTGGCTGTTACTAGATGCATATTGTGGTTCTTAAATCTGCATGTATATATTTTAGAAGAAATTAGATGTAATTTCAGAAATTTCCCTTTTTAACCCAACTCTTAATTTCATGTAATATGTCTTTATATTTATTAATTAAAATAAAATACATTTTCTTGAGAGTGACTTAATCTTAGTCTACTCTCCGGTCTCCATCACAGAATAACACATGCCATTCTTAACTTCTTTTAAATTTCTAACATACATTATTTTGAATTAATATGTTGTCATTTTAAACACGTTCCTTTTTTAATCTGTAATTTTTTGATTTTACCGAAACTAGTTGTTATATGTCCCTTATAATTTTAAAAATTTCTTATAATATATTTCTTTTAATTTACATTGTCAATTTTGTCAAAATTTTAATACAATGCATATATGGGAGGATACTTGCTAGTTCCTGTTTATCCTTTACATGTCATCTCCAAGTACACATTTTTATTATCTATGTCATTTGTTATTTCATTTTATAAAAAGCCATTTTATTAGAAGGAAATTTCTTGTGTGATGAAAACACAATTATTCCGCATGTTTTTCTGGGTTCTTTCCAATATCTGCATCCCGTTGTATAGACAGAAAATTATTGATGACAATTTGTCTTTTCCCCTTTATTGGTTATCTGTGTTCCTCATGCTCATGCTGTTATCTGTCGTTCTATTATAGACAAATATAGCAGAGGCTACTGGGGGTTCAGGCATGGGAAGCTCATCAATTCCAGGAAATGCAAGTTTACTTGGGTAAGTCGGTCCAAACATTGTGTGGCCATGCAGATCACATGTTAAACAACAAGGAGAGCAAGAGTATCGATGAGTTTTTTTATATTAGACACTTTAGATTGAACTACGTAAGATGATGTTACTCTCTCTAGCCTCGAATATAAGTTAAAAAAATAACTACCTCACACTCCTTAACAATTTAGTTAATCTAATTTAATTTGTTTGAATTAAAAAATGTAATTGCATTTTTCAAATTACAATTCGTGGGAATTTGTTTTATACGAATAAAATGGTTATTGGAAAAAAAATTCTAAAATAAATGAAGGGTATTTAAGGAATGATATCATTAAATAGAGTGGAATTAGTTAAAATTTGTTTATATTTTGGACTACTAAACATGACTTTTTATATTTGAGACTAGAGGGAGGACCTTATTTTGTTTTCTTTTCCTAGTTATTGTTAATTAAGAATACATAAAATAATTGCTAGGGTTTCAAAATCAGTTGAGTCTAGTGGGCCAGACGGATAAGTTTTATATAAAAGATGGGTTGAGTTAACACAATTTAAACTTGAGTCACTTTTGGTTTAATCCCAGCTCGACCTGAATATTTGTTGGCCCAACACGGGTTGGCAAGTGCTGGCCAATGACGGGCTGAGCCAACCTATTGACCTGAATAATATTTTAATTACTTGAATTTTTAATATTAAGTTCAATTTTTGAATAAAACAATTCGAATGTGTTAGGTATTACAAAATAATGTGCTTAGAAAATAATTATTTTCTGTATTGTGTTGTTTATATTTTTGAAGAATTTCTTTTGAAAAACTGAGTTCATGGCCCGACTCAGTTATCCCACAACCCATAGAAGTTTGGACTGGGCCAAAAATTTAACAGAGCACACCTAATTTGCACCAACCTGGCCCAAAAAGTCATTGTCCAGACATGGCTGGGCCGAACTAACAGCTTGAATTATTGCTAATCCACCCCCATTGATTCTGACTTAACTCTCGTCACTGTGTAGATGGGCTATGAGCTCCTTGACCCTGAAGACCAAACCTTCTGATCATGCTCCAGTTGCTTCTGTTAGTTCTAGTGTCCTTACACCAACATCTTCTAATGCCAGCTCAGGTATGCTTGATGATCAGTCTCTTATATCAAATTTAATTTGCTAATTGCATAAGTCATAACAAGTGTATCACGAGTTCAACCACCTGATCATCCATATAACATTAGACGCTACTGATACTTTCTTACCAAGTTCCCTGGTAAATAATTGTGAAGTAAATACAGAATGATTTAGACTGATAAGTGATAGCTCTTTGTCTTTTCAATTGGAACAATGGAATCTTTCCCAAACACAAGAGGAGTCTCTCTCTCTCTCTATCTCTCTCTCTTTCTCTGAGAGGGTAGAAGGAAATTGAGTAGCAGCTTCTTATTATATGGATGAAGTCAGCGAAGGGTGTGATGCTTTAACCTCAGCCCTCAAGTCCTCAATCATTTGTTCATTTTGAGCTTAATGTATAGTTGTAGACTTCCCTCCTCATGTAAAGACAATTTTTTTTGTGTCTGGATGAAGGGATTAGTTCCCTGATCTTCTTTGAATGGTTTGTCTTATTGGATCCCCAAAAAATCAAACTTACTATACCTGGGTGTGATTTTATGTTAATTATTAAATGAAGAAAAGTAAGGGGAAGAAAACTGAGGTTTGACAACTGAAGATTTCATCCCTCATCTTCATGCCCTTCACCCTTGAGGCAAAGATGTTAATTCAACTCCTTCATCTGATCTGTTAATTCTGGCATCATTGTTCTGCTTCATTAGGACAGCATCCTTCTATGGGTACATTTTTATAATTTAATATGTTTATACCATCTCTTTTTTGGGTGTTCTAGCTATAGATACTCCTTCAACAGCCCCTATCCGTGTACATTCCACACCAGATTTCACTGAGCACCATGCCCCTACATCTCCTACATCAACTGATGGCTGGGGGGAACTAGAGAATGGAATCGATGAGGAGCCTGAAAATGACAAGGATGGGTGGGATGATCTAGAACCACTAGAAGAAGCAAAGCCAACTCCAGCTCTTACTAACATTCAAGCAGCTCAAAGGCGGCCAGTTTCCCAACCTGTTTCACAGACAAAAGGTAGTAGTTATTCAACTTTTAGTATTTTGGTAGTGATTTTCTCATTTCCATGACTGCTAGTTACTGTTAAAAACATTCAATTTCGGATGGGAAGTTATTTAATTATGTTCTGGAGGAAAACAAATGTATATGTTTATACCCATTATTAATGACAATATTTTTTCGGAAAGTGGTGTAAGATTTCCTAGTTCAGGTTTGCACTTGATTATTTGAGTGACTTCGCCGTTGAGTGAATCTGCGACTTTAGTCACTTTTCCCTAAGAAATAAACTTTGAGCTTTTGCTATATGCTAGAATGGTAACTAATTTGATGATCATTACTGAAAGAAATAGTAATGTTTAAGAGACGCCGGTTCCATTTTATATAGCGTGTGATCTGTACTTGAAACTTTGACAGTTCCATCAAATGCAAAAAGAATATTCCAACCTGATTATTACTTCATTTATGTACCTGGTTAATTATAGTCTGTACTCATGGATTATTGAAGAGTTTTGAATTTTTATTTGTAGCTTCAAGTTTACGACCCAAAATTACACCGAAGTTGAACAAGGATGAAGACGATGATTTGTGGGGTGCCATAGCAGCTCCTGCTCCAAAAACAGCAAAACCTTTAAATTTGAAATCAACTGCAACTGATGATGATGATCCCTGGGCTGCCATTGCAGCTCCTGCACCCTCTACCAGGGCTAAGCCCTTATCAGCTGGCAGAGGTCGAGGAGCGAAACCTGCTGCTACAAAATTAGGTGCTCAACGGATAAACCGGACATCATCCGGGATCTAAACCGAATTGCCACTTGCCAGGGCACAAAAGGAACGAGGAAAGTTTGAATCTGTACGTTGCTTTTTTCTTCTGGTGGGTGGTGAACATGTTAAAATGCAGGACTCCATCTAGTATATCAAATTACTTTTGTGCTTTATATTGGCATAATTGATTTGTAATATTCTTTGTAACGTCATTTTTGTTGGAAGAAAATCCCAGGTGCAGCAACAGTTGAATATGCTTTGGGCCTTGGGGACGTGCTTACGTATTTTTTTTAAGTGTTGAACAATTTTATATTTTAGGGGCAATGTAATTAGTTACATATTTTGTTATAGGATGGTTTTTGGTTAAATCTTGAATGACTTTTTCTAGCCAAAATGGTCCCAACTGTACACTGGCATTTCATGCCTAACTAGTGATGTACTTATTACTATTTGAATGATCAATTGATGTTCAACTTAGTCTATTTTTTCTTAATAATATGATTGTTAATGAGTTATTGGGATACTTTAGAAAATGCTGCAATAAAAGTGATAGGTCTGAAAATAAAGACGGAAAAGTAAAGGAAAACAAGTACATAAGACTTGTAATTGATTGAATGGGATAAGGTTATGTAATTATGTTCAAGTGGGATTGAAAAGTTGAGTCATTATTTTCCAATGTCATCACATCATTTCTACCTTTGCAAAACTGATGCGTTCAATTTATCTAAAGACAAGCAAATGTAGCTGTCCATACGTTTGTTAGTGGGTCTACACTTTTACTTTTACTCTTGTATGTATTACAGATTGCATTTTAATGAAACGAAGTTATTTTGCGTTTGTAAAAAACAAATATAAATGTGTGCACAGGCATGTTCTTTTATTATATTTCAGAAATGTATCATTCCAAATGCAAACTTACATGGTTCTACATAGAAGAAATATACTCCAAAAAAAAATAATGTAAAAGCCGAAGAAACTTGTGCGTCAAAGGAAAAGAGGGAGATGTGGTATCATAAGGAGAAAAGGGTAAAGTAGCAAAAACCCGTGAGAAGGGTGTGGTAAGAAAAATGAGGGGCCTAGCTAACACTATCCTTACTTGAATAACTAGTGAATTTTGTACTTAACTTGGCCCATTTATATTTGAAGGGCTAGGAACAAATTATACCTTTGACCAATTTTATAGAGGGTTTTTTTATACCCGTCGCCTAATTCTCCCATCCCATACAAAATTAAATGAATCAAATTATTCATATTTTTTACTTTTTTTTTGTATTTCTTTTTACTTTCTTATGAACATACTTTCACATACCGTTTAACAATATGTACTTATTTTGTAAAACTTTCACCGAATATAATTACATTCCATAAAATTTGAATTTTATGGAAATAACGAAACAGTCAAATTTTAAGCTTTATTGAATATTATATTTTTATAATTTGTAAAATTCAAATTTTAAGTTATACATAATATAGTGAAAAATCAAAAGTGTATTATTACAATTTTGAAAGAAAAAAGGTGAGGATACAGGACTAATTGTGCGAGTATGAGATTATTTTTATAAAAATAATCATTTGTTTTGTTGACAAAATTGCTCAAAAAAAGAGGTAATAAATGAATTGTATATAACTATAAACTAATATTCAAAATTTGTAAATAAAGAAATAAGGGACTAAATTTCTGTTTTTCATACTGAACGATAAATTATTATTTAGCATATAATTAAAAGAATGGATTTTGTTTCCTAAAAAAAAATGAATGTTGTTAAAAAAATAATAATTAAAAGAATAAATGGAATGTTTAATTTTGTCAAAAAATGAATGTTTAACATAAAGGGTTATAAGGAATATTAAGGAAACATTATTATCATTTGAATATTATATATATATATATATATATATATATATATAAAAGAAATTACAAATCTGGGTACAAAATTAAATGAATCAAATTATTCATATTTTTTACTTTTTTTTTGTATTTCTTTTTACTTTCTTATGAACATACTTTCACATACCGTTTAACAATATGTACTTATTTTGTAAAACTTTCACCGAATATAATTACATTCCATAAAATTTGAATTTTATGGAAATAACGAAACAGTCAAATTTTAAGCTTTATTGAATATTATATTTTTATAATTTGTAAAATTCAAATTTTAAGTTATACATAATATAGTGAAAAATCAAAAGTGTATTATTACAATTTTGAAAGAAAAAAGGTGAGGATACAGGACTAATTGTGCGAGTATGAGATTATTTTTATAAAAATAATCATTTGTTTTGTTGACAAAATTGCTCAAAAAAAGAGGTAATAAATGAATTGTATATAACTATAAACTAATATTCAAAATTTGTAAATAAAGAAATAAGGGACTAAATTTCTGTTTTTCATACTGAACGATAAATTATTATTTAGCATATAATTAAAAGAATGGATTTTGTTTCCTAAAAAAAAATGAATGTTGTTAAAAAAATAATAATTAAAAGAATAAATGGAATGTTTAATTTTGTCAAAAAATGAATGTTTAACATAAAGGGTTATAAGGAATATTAAGGAAACATTATTATCATTTGAATATTATATATATATATATATATATATATATATATATAAAGGAAATTCCAAATCTTGGTGTAGAATTTTTCTTTAAAATTTTATCCTTCATTTAAACTATTTTATGTACAATTTTATTTTTATTTATTTAGTTAAATAATAATTTTTTATAATATATATATATATATATATAAACAAAAAATAAAAACGAAAGATACCAAAATATTATTATGGTGTAATATATTTTATTTTTTTAATCAATCTATTTGTTTAAATTATCTTTTTTTACAATTTTATATTTTTTATTAAATAAATAGTTGATTTTTTGAAATAATCATATATAATTTTTTTAGTTTTTTTCTAACAAGAAGAGAGAATAAATTAAATGTATTAAATTTTTTATTTTACGCTATTATTTTAGTTTATATAGAGTACAAGGTAATGCATTGTCATCAAATCTAAGTCATCAAATATCGTTGATTAAAATATTATATAATACAATGTATTGAATGATTAATGCTGATTAAAATATTATATAATACAATGTATTGAATGATTAATGTTTGATGATAATGTATTATCTTGTAGTCTAAATATAAATAAAAATTAAATATATTTTTAATTTATGTAAAATTTTATTAATTTGTTTATAGTCTTTATAAATTTTTTTATCAACTTTTAGTATTTTAAAATATTTTATTTTTATTTTTGGTTCGTAATTTTAAATCAACTCTTGTATATTTTTTAAATTTTTAAATAACTTTGTATAATAATATTTAAAACATTATAAAGAATTTCTTAACAAATATTTAGAATTTTTTAAAAAATGATAAATTAAATACAAAATCTTTAGTAAGAAAATTAAAAATTTATATCTAATTAATATTTTGTTTAATTAAATTTTGGTATGAAAGTGGTTAAACATGTTATAAATATCACTATAAAAAGTTATTTGAAATTCGAAGATACACAAAAAAATCGTTTAAATAAAAGACTAGAAATTAAAATCAAAATTTTTAAGAGACTAAAAAATTGATAAATATTTTTATAAAAATTAAAAATAAAATAGTAAAATTCTAATTAAAAACTCATTTAATTTTATATATAATAATAAAATTGTGAAATAAAAGAATAAAATTGGTGGGTAACTCATACACGCAAGCAATCGAGTGAGTGAATCAAAGCTGAATTGCATACATATGTTTCAAATTTTGTAATTGGGAACTTTAGAACCCTAAATCCTTTCACTTAATTCAATCCTTCAACATGAGTATGACTGAATTCGCCATGGTATGTTGTCTCGATTCTCTTTCTTCCTATCACTCTTCATGGGATGTACTCTCATGGTTTTCAATTTTGTGCTGTCATAACCACTTCCTTTTTTGTGAATTATGTTCTTTTAACGGTGCCAAATTGCGTTATTTACTGTAAAGTTACAAACTTCAGAACCCTGTGCTAAGTTTCAGCACCAAGCTTGTTTCTTTATTTCATGTAAATTGAAGGATTTTACTGAGGATAAATTCTCGTGTGATGAAATTCTTTGTTTGGTGTCTACTTGATATCATATGTGATGATGATTTTGCTTTACCTTTTGAATTATTTGAACTTGCATGGCACTGTGGAGCATTTCTTTGGAAGGGTTTGCCATGCTATGAGTTTTAGCTTTCAATTAGGTCTTGCCAGTGTTGTCAATTGCGGAAAATAACAGTTTGATCAAATTGAAGTACTTAACAATGTTATGGCACTGCAATAACCGTTATTTGACAATATTTTATACTAAAGCGTAGTGTGCAACAGTAGTGATTTGTTCAAATTCTACTATGCTAAAACGCTATTTTGCGCTACTATAGCCTCTATTAAATAACACTGGGTCTTACTGAAAATACTAATGTGTATGTGTATATATATTTCAGGTTGAGGAGTTGGCTTTTCTTGTGAAGGACAATCTTCCTTGCAAGCATCTAGTTCTTACAATGGAAGAACTCTTGGTTAACTTTCTCCAGGCCGAGAACACAAGGTAACCTTTCCCAGATTGGTTTTGAGTGGTGTTTACTGTTTAGCCTGACTGAGTATTAGTTCAAGCCATCATTGTAGGTCATGAAAGTTAAAGGTTTAGTTAATGCTGTACTTCTCTCTACCATTGTTATGGACAAATTTGTGTTATGGTTAACTTTCTTTCTTTCATTCTTTGTATTTTTTATCTTTTAGGTTTCAAAGGACATGAGATAAATGGTTCTAAACATTGTCGTTATGTTTCTCTTAAGTTATCAGCTGAACTTATAAATTCTCATATATTCCATGTGTATTTGTTGCCCATATAAGAAAGTAGTTTAATTTAATATACTGAAAATTATAAAATTTAACACTGCAATCTAATATGGTTTGGTTTCAATTTAATGCAATGATTTTTTTAATATTGTGGTATAAATCTTGTAAGTAAACAAAAGGGTTTATTTATACACACATCAAAATACACTCAAAATTATAAAATATAACACGGCAATCTAATATGGTTTTAAATTCAATACAATGATTTTTTTTAATGTAGTTCTGTAAATCTTGTAAGTAAACTAAAGGGTTTATTTATACATGCATTAAAAACTATGATCAAAATTTTAGCACAGCAAGTCAGCAACATGCTCATTGATTTTAAAAGCTTATAGTACATCTCTTGCCCATTTTCACTTGTTTAAGTTGTCTTAGGTGTAAAGAAGGGGGTTTTGAGAGTGGCTCTAGGTTTGGTTGGTCATTTATAGCATATGGTTTTGTAGCTGCCTTTTGTGGCAATTTAACTTATGCATGCTGTGTTAGATAGTTGTTTAAGTTTCCTTGGCACCAAATATAAATTTTGGACACAGACACGACTAAATCTAGGAGTGTCGGTGCTTGTTAGGGTACCATACAGGATATTTCTTAATATCTGTTTTTATTGAACTATAGTTCAGATGGGATCTTGGAATTGGAGCCAATGAACCCTTACAACCGTCTTCTCTTACATCGCCTTGCTGAGATATTTGGGTATTTTTCTTATGAACTTTATTGTTTGAAATCGCTTTTCAAATGTTCTTTCTGGGTTTCTTTTAAATCTGCATTTACTTTTCCTTTATTTGATAGCTGTGTACCTGGTGGCAGGTTTGCACATGAATCTGTTGGTGAAGGAGAAGATCGCCATTTGATTCTGGAGAGATGTCTAGATACAGCTATGTAAGAAACTGCACTCTTCTAACTCTCCTGGCCCCTTTTATATTGGATTATTACTTTATTTTATAAATATTTTAGCAACTATTGTAATTAGAAAACAATTTTTATATATGGGTCGCAGACCTTCAATCCTTGTCAGTGATATCCTATGGAAGTATGATGATGAACCTCAATCTTTGATTGCATCACACCAAATATTAAGGAGAAAAGAAGCCTCTCCTGGTATGACACACTACTAATTCTTCTCTTTCAAATTACAGTAATATATCATGCACAATACCGATCCTACCTTTTGGATTCACCATTATAAAAAAAATAAAATAAAAGATAACATTTATTTAAAGAGTTGGAATTGGAAAGATACTGTTGGAAAATTTTGTATACTAATGTTAATTTACATGACAAATTAAATTTCTTGACAAATCAAGTAAATTATGTTCCTGAGATCTGAAATGTTGTATATTTGAATGGTGGAATGATTTAACTGTTAAATGTTTCGGTTGTAATTTTTGTATTTCAAAATTATTGTTATTGTCCATTATTTTTCTTATTTTATTTGCTGTTGCATTGTAGTATAAAATGCATAAGCTATCTAGATGGTAGAATGTTATTTCCTTTATTGGAATAACAACTTGTGCATAGTAAGCTTGACAATTTCTTATGGAAAATAGTAATTTTCTCAATAACTTCTTACCCTTGTATAAACCAGTTGTTTTTTAATGATGTTGATACTTGCACTTTTTAGCAGGCCTTAATCTATGTTGCATTTTTTAGTTTCGCAGACAAATACCGCATCCATTCAGCAGACACTAGAGGAAAGAAAAGCAGCTTATTTAGCTGCTCGTGAGCGGATTTTTTCTATGAGTTTGGAAGATGCCAAAGAGCCGGACGAACAAAAGCCACGAAGCGTGCCAGTAGTTGCCCGCCGAATGATTGCGCATGCACTAGGTCAAAGAATCAATACAAAGAATCCAAATGAGCCAGTTAGTGATAGTATCAAGGAAAGAGGGCTCGCCGATGAATCAAATGCTAAAGATAAGAACAGCGGAAAATTTGATCTGACAAAAGATTCTGAAGTGTCTTTATCCCTAAGAAGGAACTCAAACAGTAAAACAAACTACACTAGTAGTTCTAATGCAGTTTTGCCGAATAAAAGGAATGACCGAACAGCAGTTGACAAAGGTTTGCCGCAATCGTCTCAAAACGAAAAACAAGGGCCAAGTGTAAGCAAAGAGTACATGAAAAAGGAGCACATAGGAGCTGCAAAACGAATGTTTGCTCATGCTTTGGGAGTACACTCAGGGAAGGATGTCTCTGTACCTAGAAATGGAGGAAAAAATAAGAATTAGAACAGAAGTTTGTAAGATCTTCAAAGAAGAATGGTAATCCATTGCTCGCAATGCACGTTGGCAGGTGCTTCGCAGGTTTCAATCACAATCAAGGAGATTAGTAATGAGGATGCTTTACTCAAAATTGTGATACATTAAGTTGAGAAGATTCATGCAAATTTATTAGTTCTTCCTTGGTTGTGCTGGAATAACTTGCTAGCAGCCGAGTCAAAAGACATCTCGAATGAACCATCCCAAATTATGTTTGACGTGTTTTCGTATCTCAAATGAACCATCCCAAATCGTGTTTGACCTGTCTTGGCGATTGGATGAAGCCGAGGGAACAGGTTATGTTCATTTAAACGTTGAAACAAGACATGCAATACCAATTTCATTCTAGTGTGTTTATTTATATTCCATGAGGGGATATATTATTTCATTATGTGGGAGAAAAGTGTTCATTAGTGTGTTGTGTATTATATATAGTACTTCAAATCACAAAATTATTCCTTAATTTTATTTTTTTCGCCTTTGTGACAATTGCCATAGTTACAGAATCTTAGAGGTGATGAAGTTGTTTGTTTGAGTTGAATCTTAAAAAGTTACTATTTGATCTTGATGTGTTGTTTGATAAAAATGATTCCAATGAGTACTTGGTAAGACTAATTAATGCCCAGGTGATGATGTTAGTCAAGACTGCCTTGTATGATTGGGAGCTTACTTGTGGAAATCCTTCTAGTACAAAAGACGGTTCTTCTTCGATAATGGAAGTTGAGTTGGGACAATAATGTTATTTTTTAGGAGTGAATCACCAAATTCATCATTCACTTTGTAAGAGTCATTCAAATAAGTCCTTGAGATTGTAAATATTTCAAATACATACTCTTATTTGTCTTTCTCTCAAATGTGAGATACGTAAACTTTCTATTTAATCCAAAGATGTATCAAATATGAGATACGTAAACTATCAATTAGATTTTTACATTTAATCACTCACTGTTAATTTGGTTTTTAAGTAAAAAGACATTAATCAACAGAGTTTGACTGATGAATAAATGTGAGTACTATTTAACAAAGTGGAGATGTATTTGAAACATTAATGATCTATACTTGAGCGCTTTACAAAATTGGAGACATAATTGATAGTTTAATAAATATTTTTTAACATTCTAAAATAGTTGCAAATAGTGTATTTGCTCTAACATACACGTGTAGGGATTTGGGGCAACTGTGTAGAGATTTGGGGCAATTATCTTGGAGCGTAAAGCTTTTTTTATAATGTAAGTAAATGAGAATATTACTACCTTAATTATCATTACTAATATTTGTCTATTATTTAAAAATAAAAGTAGTCAGTTAGACGTTAGTAGACCTCAATATTTTTTGCCGCCACAGACCAAAGCCACAACAACAATAACCTAACTGGAGAAAGGAGAGGGTATAATATCAATTGATGGATTACTTTTAAAATTGGTCCACCTAAATGTGATTAAGGAACCGAAATTGGGCATAATTTAAATTTTAGTAAAAAGATACAGTAAAACTTGTATAATTGTTTTAATAAACATACTAAAATACAAGGAGCACAAGAATTATCAATCCTATTACAAGTATATCAATTAATGGTGATGGGAATTTGAAGGTATCATTTTTTTTTTTACATAAATGCCAAGGAGCACAAAATGCATCGAATATAACTTGCAACTATTAGTTAGCATTGCTTGCTTTATATTTTATAGTACAAAAATTCCCCCGTCCTTGGTTCATCGTATATAGCAAACTCCGAAAGCCGCTAGCCAAGGCATCCCCAGGGATTGTTGCAACGTCAGGTGTGTATTTAAGAATAGTATTACAAAAGATGAGTGCCAACACCAACATCGTACATTACATCTCAATGTCTTCGAGATCAGGGAGAGGAAACCGAAGTATTGCAGCAATGCCACTTATCTGTGTTAGCTCTGTCAATCAATGTAAAATTGGCAAATTAAATTAAATATAAAACAAATAGAAAGTTCAATTGCAAATGTTTGAATAGAAGTTTCATTTACTTCACCACACCTGCATCCCCAATAAAATGCGGGAGAAAGAGAAAAATAAAATCTATTTACTACCATCTTAATACTTCTACCTTCTTTTCTATTATTCGCTGTTTTCAGTTCATTGGATTCTTAAGATAATATCCCACACTCCACCCACCCAAGAAAAACAAGCAAAGAAATAATAAAGTGATAAAAACTTACGTTCTCCAGAGACATGCATGGACGAAAATACATGGACAGAACCTCCAGAATCCTTAACTGAATTGACCAAGTTAACAAACTTTTTCCTTGTTGCTATATCTGCATTCCTATAACCAAAAACATGCAGACGAATTTACAGAACATTTTCTGGATTGCATTACATCAGAAATCCCAAGCTAACAAGTAGGAAGGTAAACAATCGCAAAAATAAAATTCAGTTTTCAGGATATAATGGCTCACGTAAAACATATAAAACAAATTCTGAAGTTAATAATGGGAGTAGCATATAAAGACTTCTTTGATCTAACCCATTTCCAACTCCAAGGATGTAAAAGAGATAGATAAGATACATGGTTGATTTAAACAAAAATGCAGGATACATCATTGTTATAGTGACCTAGTCAAACACCGTTTTCATTTTCAACATACTCTTATTCATGTGGGATCCACTAACTCATGTGGGTCCTACTCTCTGGAAATGAATTACGCCCCCTATTAAAGAATAGATTGTAAATTGTGTTGGAGAGTGTTGCCGGTATTTCACATGAATTAGATAGAACAATCCAGCATGCTTGTATTTGATTCAGAATATCTTACAAACCTGAAGAGAGCATCTGATATGAGAAGCGTTTGCACAGCTAGTCGTTCATTGGCCACCTCAACATGTTTTGCTCCATAACAAGCACGTGCTGAATCCTGTCCCACCCCAAAATATTCAATCAGGATTTCCTAGATATCTAAAATGCAACGTTTGCGTAGCCATTTTCATGACTCTGACGTGACACTTAGTTTAAGGGAGAATTACAGGACATGAAAATGAAATTTCAAGGAAGATGCACTATTCTTAAGTAGCTTCAATAAAGTAAGCATACAAAAGTCATAATAGAAATTTATCATGCAACTGACCAAAAGATCAATACTCTTCTTTTGGACATGAAGCAACTACGAGAAAATAAATGTTACACAAAGATCGCAACCAGTTAAACTTAGAGTTTCTTCCCATATCAAATCTTAAAATGAATCAATTCTCAAATGTGGCAACAGAAAATTTAAAAAGGGAAAATGTCATTTCAACATAAATATAGGCAACTCAAACAAAAGCATCTCAAGCATAGAACCTGACATTTGAAAGCATGTCGTAGAATTCCTTCAGAATTCGGACCTGAAGAAAAAGAAAGAATAAAGCTTGTTTCAGACTCAACTAAACAGGATAAGGAAATAGCTCAGCAAGGCCAAATGGAAAAGTATAAAATGTCTAGTACTTTGGTTTTGATGGTACCTCTTGAGCTGCCTTAGTATCTTTTATCACACTCATAACATTTGGAGCATCCAGAACCTCTTTTAAACTATGCCTACACAAAAGAAATTCAAATGTAAAAGAGATAAGTTGAGTCAAATACTATAATACTACCCACCAGCGAAGTCCATCCTTAAAACAACAGTGTGAGAATCTATGATTGCCTACACATTTTTTCGCAATTTAAGGAGGAAGGAATGAGATTTGGCATTCACTTAAAATCTTCAATATGGAGCAGATACGACAACAAAATATATGTTAGTCACCACTCCAGCCTAAACACAATGGTACAACTTGAGTAGAATCAAGGGTTAAAAATACTGGAAAACTATGGGCTACAACAATAAAAAGTCACAGTTGTCTTCACCAACCTCAAATAATATTTTGTTACATACAACAGCATAAAACATCCGGGAAATTGTGTAAGTCAATCTACATCTAATTGGCTTAAATTTTCAATGTTACTTATTGCTAGTTACCTCACAAGGCTTACTTAAACTCCTAGAAAAGTAGGAATAGAGAGGAGAAGAGAAGATGCAATGAAGAAAGCAACCATACTTGTATCCTGAGCTTGCGTGCACGAGAATGATGCGTGACTTGTTTTCAATAATAGGTCGCAGCTGTTTTCTTTCTGCCTCCAAAAATAAGTGACGATGAAACTGATCCTGTAACAGAAACAGAGATATAAAATATAAGTATAACAAACATAATATACCAAATTCTTTCTAAGCTTATGCATGTATACTACTACTATTATTATTATTATTATCATCACTATCATTATTATTATCATCAAGAAAAGTGTGTGGGGTATCAGATTTGTTAATACTCCTATGAATGAAGAAGCCAAAATAGAGAGAATAGGTAGTAACTACATACTTTTGTAAATCCAGGGCTTGCAATTACAGCACATCGAACCACGCTGAAATCTATATGTCTCAAGAATGCCTACAACAGATCAGTAGAATCCATTACACTTTCTCAAATTTGTTGGACAAAAGATGAATTATATTATGAGAGAGATTGAATAAAATTATACAGAAAAAGATGAGAATAAGATATCCTCTTAATCGAGGAACAAAGAATCATAACAAAGACAAAGTCATTAATATAATAAAAAATGCTTGAGACACAGAGCCCTCATCCAGGCATATCATGTTACTGGATATATTAGAGTCTTTAGCAAAACACATGTGGTTGGTACATGGGTATAATATTAGGATAGTCGTCTCGGGTATGAGTGGATGCGAGGCAGTGAATTAAAAATGAGCAGCCAACATAGATCTTGAGGCACTCAAAATCAGGTTATACAGATTTGAGGAGTATATGAATTCACAGCATGTCATTAGCACCAATTCTATAAATTGAATAAATCCCTTTGTATTGAAAAAGAAGTTCTATTCATCATAGTAAACCCGTTTTCAATTTTCTATGTGGAATGTACATCACCAATAAGAATAAATGCAAAGCATGAGAAATACAACAAGTCCTTTGGCAGAATTTACCTGCAAAACATTCTCGAAGAACTTATTCAAAGCCTACAAAAAGAAGGAGGATGCTTTAGAATCAAAACACTAACAGTCAAGTTATGGAATTCATTTCTGGGTGTATCAATGTAATAGAGAGGGAAACAGAGAGAACATACTCTCTCATAACCAGCAATAGCAGGCCCATGCTTGCGAGGAATTGAAGTTTCTATCCGTGAACGAGTAGCAGTCATACTGTCATATCAGTCATAATATGATGAATCATTTAATTGCAATGGCAGAATTACATGTCGAAAGTCAACTAGAAATCAAACACACCTGACACCAACAATCCTACTACTCTATTGAATGCTGACCAAGTAGTCTAAATATCTTCTTAATATATATACGAAATGAAAACTATTTAATGAAAGTTACTAATACCTTTTACCAATAAGGAGGATATGGGCTAATCCTTCTTGCATCAACACCACAGCTAGATCAGCACTTGCACCAGGATCTGCAAAATAAAAATGGAATTTTGTTCAGCATATTAAAAATTTAACATTATTTACACCAGCAATCATTTTAAAAGCCGACCACATGAGGATTATGACTTCCAATTTGCTTACTAAATACTAATGTTATTCTGAATGAAACATTTGCATCACTTTTCCACCATTTTCACTACTTCTATAGGTGCAGTATTAAACATATATCACATAAAATAGTAGTTCCATGATTTCCTATTGTTTCCATCAACACATATTAGTATAAATGCCTCTTTATAAAATTGGCAGATTCATCATATAACCGATAACATACCAGAGGCCTGCTGGAGTACCTCCAATGCATAAGAATCCCAGACATCCTACAAAAGGAAAAACGCAATCTTCAGTAATCACGATTCTTCAGAAAAGGGAAAAGAAATTGTCACAAATCTCTATTGATTTTTAAAAACTACTTCCATAATTCTAACCAAAATGATATATCCAAGTAAAAGATCTAGTTCGTATCTAACATAGATAATATAACAACACGAAAGAAACAATAACATGAATCATAACAACTACCTTTCTTAGAACAAAAGGTCTCTGTAGCTCGAGTTCTAACGTATGAAATGCTCCTATCTGCAGCAAGTAATCAAATATCAGAAGTCAAATTCATCAATTATAACTGAGACAGGGAGTTCCTGTTAACTAACTACCTTGACATGTTCATTCTCTAGAATATTCTTCCCGCGAACACGTAAAACAGAACCTTCTTTGTCATAATCCACACCCTGGAACCAAAAAAGATACAAACTTAAAACCCTATCATTATTATCACATAATAAAAAGAGATTTAATTTCATTGCACTAACTAAGTAATTACATAATAAAAAGATATATTATCTTCAGTGCACTAACTGAGTAAATATTTTTTACACATCCATACAATTTAATCACACTAAGTCACTACCATAAATATCTACATAGCATAAAAAAGTTATACACTCTGAATAAATACAAATTAAATCATAATAAAAATACATGAGACGCATGATGATGATAAAGTAAAAGAACATACATCTTCAACTATAATTTCCAATTTGAGCTTAACACGTTCTGCATCTCTTCCACCATTAGCTGCTTCTCTAAGAACCTTCCTGATAGTAACGGCCATGATTGAATCTCCAGGAGCTATCAAGTTATATACATACCATAGATCATCGGAATCCACTGGAACCATCTGTGTATCAAAAACATTAACAGCAATTTTAGAAATTAAATTGAATTGAATTAAATTAAATTATAATAATGTGGAAATTGGGGATTTTTGTACCTTAACGCTTCCAGGTCCATTGCGAACCAAGTCTTTACGAACGATTCTCATATCTATTGCTTTGTTTCTGCTTCTTCCTTTACTTCTCTTTTTCTTCTTATTCAATTCAAACTGGAAGTGGAATCTACACGCTCATTCTTCAACCACGCACTTTCTAGGCCCAAATGCTTTTTTACTAATGGTTACTGCTATTCGCACCCCATATCTTTATTCACACAGACAAGGTGCGAATACCAGCGCCGCTATTTTAATTGTAGTCCATGGCCCAAAACAATTTAAAGTATATAATTTTAATCTTGTACTATTGCTTTCATTTGATGATTAGGGCATCATGTTCACCTTGTAATTTGTTCAAATTTTCTTTTTTGTGCAAAATCTGTTCAAAAATTTGAAGTAATAGTTAAGAAATTATAATTACCAAATAATTAAATAATGAGTTTAGGGTTATTTGATGTGTATGAGAAAACATTATTTATTGTATCATGTATTTGACACACATGATAATAACTATATTTTATTTTGTTATGAATGTAGTCTGTATCTTATTATGATATAATATAATAAAATTAATATATATTATATTTAAATAATAAAATTACAGTTATTTATTATTATTATTTTTTAAATTAACTTATTATATTTAAAATCTTATAAATTAGAAAAATACTAAAAAATTAAATAACTAATAAAACAATTTTATATTTAAAATTATTATTGACACTACTAAATAAATAATTTAATTTAAAAAAAAATGAGTAACCAAATAATTTTAATTTTTTTGTTAAAATGTAAATAAAGATATAATATATATTACATGTACATTGAAAAAATAACCTTATAAATAAATTATATTTAATTTAAAATTTCAATTAATTTTTCTATTTTTATAATTTTAAATATTAAAGTTTAAATTATATAAAAAGACAAAACTACCTTTGTGATCAAATCATAAATATTTTTTAAATTAATTATTAATATTTTATTTTTAATTTTAATATCAAATTCTATTAATTATTTTTATATATTTTATAAAAAAGTTATATTTATATTTATATTTCTATTTTATTTTCATTTTAGTTTTTAAAAGTAATTGAGTAAATTACTGTTCTTATCCTATTTTTTAAAAGTAATTGAGTAAATTACTGTTCTTGTTCTATTATGTTGGCTTCGAACTCATTCATATTCAGGGTATAAATTTTAACTAGAAAGACGTAATATGATAGAGTTTTAGATCCATTTATCATATCATGTTGATTTGTCAAATACTAAATTCAGACATAATATAAAAATTTATTCATACTTCATTAATTAAACGAACTCTTGATAATATAAAATTAATTTATACCGACAATTTATCGGTCTTTATGTCTTAAATAATATATGTTAAATTATAGATTTAATTCAACTCATATGGATATCCAATGTAAAATAATTTTATACATTCATCTAATCACATTATATCATTAAAACACTTTATTATATTAATTTATAAAATATCTCCACAAATATTATAAAAAGCATATAAAATATATTATAATAGTCAAATTCATACACTTTAAAAATATGAAGAATCCTAAATTAAAATTTAAAGTCTTACGTATCAATTTCTCATTTGTAATTTGGAAATATATATTTATAACATTTTGATTTGTTTAAAAGAATATGTGATGATTAATTAACGACTGTGGATGCGTATGTTTTAAATTTGCATGCAGAGAAAAAGGTGGTGGTCTCCTATCTCTGCACCTGCCATCCCTGTCTTCCTACCACGTGTCGAAAACAACCACAAATGAAATGAATGAATGAGTGAGTGAGAGTAATGACCACAAATGAATTTAGCCATACGACTTGAGGCTGAAAACATGAAAAATCACAGGAGAGCATAGCTAGAGGTCTTTGAAGTTTTGAAACTTATTATTTATTATTTTATCCTACATTCAGTTCAGGTAAGTAAAACTCTAATCTTCCTTCTTCTTCTTCTTCTCTTAGTTTTTATTAATCCCTTTTCAAACAAATTTTGACTCTATAAACTGTTAATTAGCCATGCTCTTGTAAATTTGTAATTGACATGCATGAATACATAATGAAAGCTTCCTTAATGTCAATTTTCAATGGTGATGTTGTTTATATATAGAAATAAGATGGATTTGGAAGAAAGAGAAGATGAAGAGTTGGATACAACTAGTAATGCTAATAGTGGTAGTAGCCAAATGAACTGTGTGTTCAAGAGTGGACTCACTGTGGGAAAGAAGATATTAGCGGTTGGTGTTGTAGCCACTTCTGTTCCTCTTGTTCTTCCAGCTTTTGTAGTTGCTTCTGCTATTGGTCTTGCTGTTTCTATGCCTTGTGCTGTCTTTTATGTTAGCCATACTTGCACTCAGAATTTAATGAGTAAGTTGCTTCCTAAGCCTACATCTCAGGAACAGGGTCCCCTGCTACTTGAACATGTGTGTTTTAAGCCAAATATTGATGACATTACACATGTAAAGGATGAAGCAATTGAAAAGACAGAAAATGAAATGGTTGGTGTTAATTGTCAGAATAATATGATGTTTTCTCATGATTATGGAAAAGGGGTTTTGAAAGAGGAGGAGGAGGCTGTCGAGCCGGAATTGTTACATTCAAGTGATGTTAATTATGATGTCGTCCAACACAATGGTTCTGAGAAAGGTAGTACTGATTATTTCTCTGAGGAGAAAGAGGAGGGTGAAACTTTACCATTGAAGGGTGAAATATATGGTGGAATGGAAAAAAGTAACATGGAAAAGGCGATGAGTGGAGCGACAAGTTTTGATGAGAGTGAAGAATTTCAAGCACCTTTTGATTTTGGTGTCACAACTACTATTGTTTTAGAGGAATGTGAGGATCATGAGGTTAAAGAGGGTGATATAGAGGAAGAAGAGATGCGGAAAGAAACAAAGGGGTTATTAGAAAAAATTAGAGATGAAGGTAGGAATGATATGAGAGGAGAATATGAAAAAGGAGTTCAAGATATTGGTCCAGTTGTTGAAAATATGGAAGTAGGAGAGGAAGAGAAACAGAATTTGGGAAATGGAGATGAAATAAGGAACCAACAAGAAGATTCAAGAGTATGTAAGGAGATGGTTCCGTCAAGAAATGATGATAATAAGGATATTGTTTTCAATGAGGTGGTAGAATCAAGTGAAAATGCAAGAGGTGTGTTAGAGTTAGAGGTTGATGGTTCAAATGACTCGCAGAAGCCAATCGATGAAACTTCTGAATCTGAACTGCTGGATGGAAGAGGTTTCCAATATGATACGGTTTCAGATGAACTGATCGGAGATTTGCTGATGGAAATGCAGCTTCTTAATACTTTGGTAGCTGAGGACTTGTCTGAGGTTAACGATGAAAAAACAGATACACGTGAAAATTTTGATGAGGAACCGGAGCCTACTATATTACAGAAAGCGGTATTAGATGATGACGTATCTGATGTGAATCAAGAAATGCATTTGCACGAAGATAATAAAAGAATGGACTCATCAGATGCAGATGCAGTAGAAATTGCTTATGAAAGTGAGCTTCACTTGAGTGACGAAAACAAAATCGATTCGGATGCGCACTCATATACAGTTGATTTGCATGAAGGTTAGGCCATAATAGAATATATATGCTAGGTCCATTTTGAATTTCATTTACTGTACCTCAAGAGTGAATATATACTTTTAGGGCAATATCTGAATTAATATATTTTCTTGCAGAATCTTCAAATGTTAAAGTTGGTATGCATACAGATTCGATGGAGGTTCTTGTTTCGTCCCTAGAACTGGAATCTAGGACATCTGAATGTTCCTCTGAAAAAAACATTGTTTGCCCTTCTGAAGAGGTAAAGGCCTAATTTGTGTGTATTTTCAGATTGTCTTCTTGTTACTTGATGAATATATATACCTTATTAGGGACTTAATTTAAGAACTAGTAGTTCAATTGGACTTGTCTTGGAATTCTGAATAATTGCTTATGGACTTTAACTTTGCTTTCTGATGTTTGTCGTATTCCATGTGGAATAAGTCACACCTAGTGTGGACCATCAAATATCAAACATAATTCAGCTAAAGTAACTAGTAAATAATATGAAACTAGAGCATGATAGACACTCAAGATGTCTTAGTGCATTCAAAGCACTTACAAATACAACATAACATGTATAACACCCACACTGCAGATTGAATGTGATTATGGTGTTAGACATTGACACATGTAGTCACATTTAATCACTTTAATTTTTATACATGTTTGCTGAAGTCTATGTGTCAGCGTTGTGTCTGTGACAATGCTTCATATAAGATCATGATTATGACTTTGTCCTTTGAATTAACTTATCTGAACATTATCATGTGAATTAGGACACATATTTGTCATTTTCATAATCTTGCTATTTACTCTAGCTTTTGCAGGTTTCATTCAACAAAGAGAACATATGGAAACAAATTAATGTCATCCGGAAGATAATAGGATATGAAGCTACAAACCAAACATCATATGCAGATGAATTGAAGGCTCTCTACATCTTCACTGGAGTTGAACCTCCCACTTTTCTCAAAGAGAACCCCTTCGACCCTGCCGAAATCAATGAAAAGCTCCACTTTCTCATGTCCATTGTGGGAATTAAGACGGATGCGCCTTAGAGTGATAGTATGTGACACATCTGTATATTGTTTTCTAATTTATATAAGCTTCATTTGTGTTTTCTTTTTAAACTAAGTCTCTAAGGGTTTCTTTATGTTCAGAAATTAATGCAAGTCGCAGATTATGCGATGGACTAAGCTTTTCATTTTATTTGTGAATCAGTACTCCATTTGTGAGTTGATGCTAGCAGGTTCCATGGTTTTAAATTGCGGTTTCATGGTTTTAAATTGCGGTTGAGTTATATTGATGACATTTATATTGTGGTAAACTATAGTCGAAATTACACTTGTAATACCGTCATATAGAGACTTTAAAATCCTTTATATTGAGGCTGCAATTTAGGTTCATATTCGAAAATCTACATACAAGAAAATACTAATCCTGTATTCTGAGTAAAAAGTGTTAGAGTAATAATACACTAGTTTTAACTAAAAAAGCATGATTAGTTAATGTTATTATGTGTGTAATCACTAATGAGGTTTAGTTCACATTCAGTCTCTAGTTAGATGGTTGTTGTGTAAGATGGCCCAATTAGCTTAATCAGTGATTCATTTTTTTTGGTGAGTGCATGATTATGCCTCCTATAGTAAGGATAAGTGGGTTATAATAAGATGGCCAATCTTAGTGGGAAAAAACTTAGGTGATCATGATTCTTAACATAAAATCCATCTTTTGTGGTTATAATAAATTTTGAAAAAATTATAAATTTAATAAATTAAGTTTTATTCATCTTATTGATTTTAGTAAGCTAGTTTCAACGTTTTTTTACGTAGTTAATAGTAAAAATATTGTAGTATTGCACAAAATATTTAAAGTCAATCATATTTATATTCAATAAAATCATCACATATTTTATTTTTTTTAATGATCACAAAACTTACTTTTTTGTTTTTTTAGACATTGCAAATGTGTTATCTGCTTTTATTTTCTGTAGTCAAATCAATTTATCTTTTACTATAAGTATTTTGAAGGAGGTGACTTTAGTAAGGCCTCTCTTGAGCCGATGCTGAGTATATATTATATTTTTGATGGTGTTAGAATATTGATGGTACTATTTTCTTAATACTGTTCTCTTTGATATTCACAAAAATAGAAAACTGGTTTTGGCCGGCTTGTTTAAATCGAAAGCTAACATGTTCTTGTTTTATTCAACGATTAATATTAATATTGTAATAACTTTGGAAGCCGCGCCCAACTCATCGTAAAATGAAATTACTTTTTTAATTTTTCTTGTTACTATACGATTATGCTTACACTTGTTTTAATAACATATGTAACGATGTCAAAAATATAAGTATTTTATTGAAAAAAAGATGTTTTGATTTAAAAAAATTAAAAAAACAAATTTTAAAATAAAATTTTTATTTTTAAATCATAAGATGTTGTTTTAAGACTCATGTTAATATTTTTCTTAATATATAAGTAACTCAACAGAATGAATATATATATATATATATATATATATATATATATATATATATATACACTCAATGCAACAACACTAAATTATGTTA
>NC_021163.2:4262747-4284287 GCF_000331145.2 Cicer arietinum
TATATATAGTAAAAATAAATATACTCCTCTAATTGTTTTTTATAGAAAAATAATATTTTATTAATAAAAAACAAGTCATCATTTTAAAGATAAGAAAACAAAAGTATTAAACTCAATCAATATTTACATTTATATGAAGAGAACTTGTCAGTGAGACCTTAATCTTTTCTCCCCGTAATTGTCTGTCAGCCGCGTGGAAATAAGCTATAATGAATTAGGTCTTGCAAGAAATAAATTTTATCTAAAAACAATCAAATTTAAGTTTGGTATGTTATTTTTAGGCGTGAGTTAAACTATGTTTTTGAAAGTTTGACATAATAGTTATCCTAACGAAATATTTTATATTAACTCTTAATTGGAATTTATATTCAAATAAATTAACGAGTTAATAGATCAACGAAATCAAATTTTATTTTAAAATCTAAAATGATATTTTAAAAAATTCAATTTTATAAAATATCTATTTAAATTCTATTTTATAATAATATCGTTAAATATCTTAACACAAAAATATACAATTTCATATAATTATAATTTATAACAATAATTTATTTATATTTATTTAAATCAATCTATTTAATTTATTTCAAAAACTTTTTCTATGCATGTAATATGGCTTCCTTTTAATTAAATAAACTTTTAAAAAATCCTTTTTATATAGTTAAAATAAATGTGATATATTTAGAGCTTATGAAGTCTAAGCCATAAGCGTCGAATCTGGCTTATTTACACCCTTATCCATCATGGATATAAATAAAGTTGGTAAGAGTTTCATCTTCACCTAACATAATACTTTCTTTGAAGTACGGATGCTACTATAATACTAACAAAATTCTAATATTAAAAGTGATTAATTACAGTTTTGGTCCCTCTATTTTAACTGAATCGTGAAAGTAGTCCCTCTATTTTGTTTCTCTCCAGTTTTGGTCCCCCAAGCAGAATTTTGGTCCAAAACTTGATGAAATTTCATTTTTTTTGCATTTATTTAAGTCACACAATGCCTCAAGATCTTATTTGCAATAATTGTACATGAAATATATGACCATAAATGGTGTAGTACGGCTTTAAAAAATAAATTTTCATCAAGTTTTGGACTAAAATTCTGTTTGGGGGACCAAAACTAGGGAGAAACAAAATGGAGGGACTACTTTCGCGATTCACCTAAAATAGAGGGACCAAAACTGCAATTAAGCCTATTAAAAGTTAAAAAATAGTAACGGTTTCATAAAAAAATCGGTAACGGTTACTTGTAGTTCAGATCTAAAATATATTATTTGATCCTACTTGAACTTATTTATGCCAATTAGCAATTAGTTTCCCTTTTTTTTTGGGCCAAGATAGCTTACAATTTTTGTTTAAATAATAATTTTGTAATTGTTCAAAATCCTTAAAAAAATGTCTAAAATTTGAATTGTTGATAAAAAAAACTTAAGTGTTCCTAATAGAGATTTTATCAACTAGTAAATATTTTACAATTTATTTTATCTTACCGTTTTGATTCTCAAAAGAAAAAATTGTTTCAGTAATTCAGAATTTAACCGTAAATAAATAAAATTTAATTAATTATTAATTTTAATTAGAATTTAAATTTGAGTTCTTAAAAATAATTTATTCATCAAAATTTATCATTTATTTGAAATTTTAATACTTTACATTTATAACATAATAAAAAGAATCTTCTTAGAAAAACAAAAAACAGCCAATGCCATATATATATATATATATATATATATATATATATATATATATATATCACTAACCTGCTTAAATTTCAAAGGCAAAAATAACCATTCTTGTTTAACTTCTTAATGGAAGCTAACTTTATGGTTTCTGTTCCATTGATGTTGCTAAATATTATTACTCCTTTTGTTTTACTTTCTCTCCATGCTAAAGCTGAAAGTTCCACCTATATAGTCCACATGGACAAATCCCTCATGCCTCAAGTCTTCACAACCCATCAAAATTGGTATGAATCAACTCTTCAATCCACAAATTCAGAAGTTGACCAATCAAAAAAATTATTGTACACTTACAATCATGCCATGCATGGATTCAGTGCAGTGCTATCATCAAATGACTTAAACACCCTTAAAAAATCTCATGGTTTTGTCTCAGCATACCCTGACCGAACAGCCACAATAGACACAACACATACCTTTGAGTTTCTTTCATTAGACCCTTCAAAAGGGTTATGGAATGCATCAAATTTAGGTGAAGGTGTTATTGTTGGTGTTATTGACACAGGTGTTTGGCCTGAAAGTGAAAGCTTTAAAGACATTGGAATGACAAAAAACATCCCAACAAAATGGAAAGGAACATGTGAAACAGGACAAGACTTCAACACTTCAATGTGTAACTTGAAATTAATTGGAGCTAGATATTTCAACAAAGGTGTAATTGCTTCAAAAAAACCAAATGTGAAAATCAGCATGAATTCAGCTAGAGACACACAAGGACATGGTAGTCACACATCATCAACTGTTGCTGGAAACTATGTTAAAGATGCATCTTTTTTTGGTTATGCAAAAGGTGTTGCAAGAGGGATTGCACCAAGAGCTAGAATTTCAATGTATAAAGTTCTTTGGGATGAGGGTCGTCAAGCTTCTGATGTTCTTGCAGGAATGGACCAAGCTATTGATGATGGCGTTGATGTTATTTCAATCTCCTTGGGATTTGATAGTGTTCCACTTTATGAGGATCCAGTTGCAATAGCTTCTTTTGCAGCTATGGAAAAGGGTGTTGTTGTTTCATCTTCTGCTGGAAATGAAGGTCCAAAACTTGGTACTTTGCACAATGGAATCCCTTGGCTTTTAACTGTTGCAGCAGGTAGTATTACAAATCTTGATAGAAAACATAGGGTAGAGAAAATATACAAAATGAATATATGATATTACTGACTTTTACATCTCATAGGTACAATTGACCGTACTTTTGGTAGTTTGGTACTTGGAAATGGCGAAATTATTGTTGGTTGGACTTTGTTTCCTGCTACTAATGCTATAGTTCAAAATCTTCAACTTGTTTACAACAAAACTCTATCACCATGCAACTCATTTAATCTTTTAAGCGAAGCTGCAACACGAGGGATCATTATATGTGATTCATTAGAATCAGTCTCAGTTATTCACCAAATCAATGTTGTTACTTCCGCAAGTGTTGTTGGCGCTGTGTTTATCTCAGAAGATCCAATACTTATTGAAACTGGAAGAGTTTTCTCACCAAGTATTGTAATTAGTCCAAAACACAAAAAATCACTTATCCACTACATAAAAAGTGTTGAATTTCCAATTGCTAGCATCAATTTTCAACAAACATTTGTTGGAATCAAACCAGCACCTTCGGCTGCATATTACACTTCAAGAGGTCCTTCCAAAAGTTATCCAAAAATCTTAAAGCCTGATGTAATGGCACCAGGCTCTAATGTTCTAGCGGCTTATGTTCCAACTCTATCGTCAGCTAGAATTGGAACAAACATTTATTTATCAAATGGTTACAATATTTTATCAGGAACATCAATGTCATGTCCACACGCGTCAGGTGTTGCCGCTTTGTTGAAAGCGGCACATCCTGAATGGAGTGCAGCTGCTATAAGATCAGCAATAATTACCACTGCTAATCCAAATGATAATACAAATAATCCAATTATGGATAATGGTAATTTATCACAATTTGCTTCACCACTTGCTATGGGAGCTGGTGAGATTGATCCTAATAAAGCATTGGATCCTGGTTTCATATATGATGCTACACCACAAGATTATGTTAATCTCCTTTGTGATTTTGGTTATACACATAAACAAATCTTGACTATTACTAGATCAAAGGTTTATAATTGTGATAACCCTTCATCTGATCTTAATTATCCTTCTTTTATTGTTTTGTATGGTAACAAAAAAAGAACAATGGTGCAAAAGTTTTTGAGGAGTGTGACTAATGTTGGAGATGGTGCTGCTAGTTATAAAGTCAAGGTGACAAAACCAAAAGGGTGTGTTGTTACTGTGTTACCTGAGAAATTAACATTTAATTATAAGAATGAGAAGTTGAGTTATACTGTTGAAATAAAGTATAAACGGAATAAGAAGGAATTAAATGTGTCATTTGGGGACATTGTTTGGATTGAAGAGGGTGGTGCACGTACTGTTAGGAGTCCTATTGTTGTGGCATCAAATGATATTGTTTGACTGTTGAAGTTTGAGGTTTCTTCTTTTCACCATCACTATTCACTTGTTCCCCTTCTTTTTAGACTGAAAAAATAACTATTATCTCCCTCCCTTAATAATTGATTTACTTTCAAAGAAAAATTGTCATAAAATAATTGACAATTTCAATTATAAATGTATTTTTTTTCTATTGTATCTTTTAATTTTTTTCAATTTAATATTGATAATGCTTCAATAGTTAACAAGGTTAATTTGATAAAAGTATTGTTTTTTTCTTTCTTTTATATATTTTTCTTATGTCAAAATATCAAATAATTCAATTATTTTTAACGAATTGAGTAATAAATCTGGCGGTTCTCGGATTCAAATTAATTATTCATTAATGAGGACAAAAACTTTGGTATCAATGAATTAATTTGGTTGTTTTTGTGCAACAAACATGGGTCTTACCAATGATTCTTCGTTCCTTTGTTTATTTAAAGAAATTAACAACGTACATGTCTCATCTAGGAACAACACTATGTTAATAGTTAATAGTAATAGTTTACGTGAATCACTTCAATTTTATAACACTTTGAGTGTAATTTTTCCACTTTTGTCCAATCACAGATTACCAGTGTTTTATTTTTCAAAAGAGATTAGTTTGTGTGTAAGTTTTATAACTAAGTGGTTATTAAAATCAAACATTTATGGCCTTCTAAAAAAGTCAAACATTTATGAGTCTCATATAAACATAATTAATTAGCTTTGTAATTTTTTTACACTACTAATACATATCGACTAAATCTACAATTAATATTGATAATGCTATAGGATAAAAAACAACTATTAACATTGCCTCTGCACAAAAACCATCTATTAAAATAGACGGTGTAGATATTCTTCCAGGGACAAATACCATTCTCAAGATTTTTTTTTTTCAGTATATTTTTTAGTTAAAAGTCAGAGACAAATCCTTTAAAATACAAATATCTATTTAAACGATTAACTTTTTCTAACAAATATTTGTTTATATATATTGACTACAGATTCAACTCAAAATCTTATACCTTATTCCTGAAATTTCATGTTATGCGTGGCATAGTTGACATATAATTATGTGTTGGAAAGCAAAATCATCTTTCATAAACAAATGAAACTCTATCTCCTTGATAACTATTAAAAATAAATAAATTAGAACAGAAATTTGGATAGTAAAACGTGAAATTCACCTCTTTGATCACTAAAAATTTGATGATATAATTTCATTTGTTTTTTCCTCTCTAATTCTGGTCACTAATCTTATAATTTTCCTCTCTAATTAAACAAAACTAACTAATTAAACAATACTACATGCTATGTCTTCAGCAACAACAACAAAAATGCATGGAAATTCAACCATAATATAAACAAATGTCTGACTAAAACAAATCTCTGTACATCACGTGTTAGTTTTTTAATTCTTTTTCTTTTGAACTTGATCTTGTGTTGAAATTATCAAATCTATTAAACAAACTAACCTTCGAGTATTTATATTTTTAATTGCCGACAGCATATTTAGAAGGGATGATTAAGTAATTAGCTCTTGTTAACAATAATCTTGGCATGCTTTAGACACACAAACACATTGTATCTAACGCCAAAAATAGTAACCAATTTGAAGCTTTTATTTCCATTAGAGACAAGTTCATATTGAAGTCGCCGAACAATCCAAAACCAATAAAGATCATAATAAGATGAATGTTTATTCAGCTCGTCAAGTTTCCTCGATTTTTTACCACATTCTAACTTTTACTTATTTTTTTCCATTTTTTACTCAAAATAATGTGACGAAAAACAATTTTTTATAAGACTTAGTTGATAGTGTTGAAGAATTTATAACAAAGTGATTTAAAAATAATTCATGTTTAAAAAATTAAAAGTATAAATTCTATTCCTCACATGAATTTGGATTTTCTTAGAAGATATCTTTAGATTTTCTTATTTTTTCTTAGCACATATCTTGAGTAGAGGCATTTTCCTTCAAATGTACACAAGTAAGTTGCAGAGTATGTCTAGTCTAACAGGATTCAACACTCCTAACTATGATCTGTTTATTATGTAGATAAACATCATGATTTTTGTAAAAGAACCAAGAGTAACCTGAAATATGAAGATTTTATGCATGCTCTGTCTGTTCATAAAAGTTGATGAATTTCAGCTAGTCTTGTGACTAGAATAAATGATCAACCTCAACCTCAACCTCATGAGCATTTTCATAATGACAATAATAATCATCTAAAGTTGATCAATTTTAGACCTTTAAAATAGCACCATATGTATCTGGTGATAAGGATTTCACATAAGAAATGAGTACTTGAAATCATTGTTGCACAAAATTATTGAAAAATATTAAATAAAATAAACATGGGTAGGCAATAAGACAAAAACAACAAGATCACTCCCAATTCCTTTTGATTGGGGTGACATTCCTGAACAGAGATAGATGCCTGCATATTGCAAGAAACATAATCTTATAGTAAGTAATTGATTCAGCATGATTTAGACTTAGGCCTTATTTCGATTCCTTGAACAAGAAGGCCACCCTTCCAATCACCAGCCTTGACTTCGTTAACCCCAATCTCCACCTCCTTATCATCTCCTCCTTGATTGAAGAACTCTCCCAATTCTATCTCCAACCACCCATCTTCTCTCTCCTTGGGATACTTGTGCTGCAAATCATCAACATTTTCTGTGGGTACTACTGGCACTTCCTCAGAACGAGTTCGATTGAATAACCCGATACGAGCACGGCGAGGAACAATCTGGTATCTTAGCCTTCGTCCTCTTTCTGCATCCAAGAATACATTTCGCTGGGTAGTATCACATCCAGCAATTGCAATGGAAGCTTCTACTGGCTGATATTCAAACCCATAGGATCCATTAGCACCACTCGGCTTAAATACAAGGTATGCTCCGTACAAAGTCTTTGGGGATAGTATGCTAGTGTTGATCCACCCCCGTATTTCAAACCAACACACACTAACCAGTTCAGCCACCTCAGAAAACCTGCATAACAAAATATTTAAATTATTTATAGGTCAATTTAGTATCACAAGGAAGACCTAATCTAGTATAATACTGAATAACTAATTTACCTCGCATCTGGAACACAAATCCACCTCCAATACCTCGGAGTGTCTCCCCATACAATAAACAGACTCCTCGCTGATAACATGTACCATTTCTTCCCATTTATTTTATCCAGTTGAAAGCTCTGTTTCCACATTATTTCAACATCTACGTTACTAATCTAATTTCATTCGTAAATCAGGGGGATAATGTAACCGATAAATAAAATTCAAAATAAAGTCAACACATCAAAAATTGAAAAATGAAATTACCTTTTTACCATCCTCTATGAGGAGAGGTTTGTGACGGAGATTGAGATAAATATCTTTCTTGGAAAGGAGAGAAAAGGAATTATGTATGTCGGTAGAAGATTGAGAAATAATAGAATGATAATCAGATGGCAAAAACTTATCCCAAACAGCATCAGATTCAGCGGCGGATCTGAAAGTCCATGAAACCAAAGAGAGTCTTCCAACATCTCGAGGAGATGTAAAGGACAGAATATTTGCTATACAACCTTCAGGTAGATTGTTAAATTCAGCACCATCTTCAGCAATTACAACCATAATATTAAATATTAATTAATTTGTGTATGTGTGTGTGGCTTCGGTTTTGTGATTGTGTTGTTTTTTATAGGAAGCGGTTGAAATGAATAGGGAAGCTTAGCGGTTAAGTCTGGGAGAGTCGTATATGGTATCGTGCATATTTGCCACACAATCTGGACGATAAAAGTTATTAAAAAGGGTATTTATGCGAATGGATCTTTATCTTTATCTTTTTTTATTTATTTATTAATCGTCACATCTCACATGCTGTACTGTCGTGTCATTCAACCCTACTTGTTGGATCTTCCTTCACCTCTCCACCGAATTAGAAATTGCTCGACTTCTGCCTCTTACATACTTGGATTCTTTCCTTTTTCATCTTTTTCTATCAGACTTTTATGGAAATTCACTCACCGAGTTCGATACGCATTTATTTACTCTTCTCTATCGTCCAATCAATAAATTAATGGTGGGATTTGGTTATACTTAAAAAGACATTATAAATTTTTATAAATTTCTTTCTGTGTGATTTTATAACATATATCGAGAGAAATTTATATTTAATTTTAAATATTTTAAATTTTATTTTATTTAAATTTTCTTTTATTTAATTTTAAAAAAAAATTTTATTAAATATTTATGTTTTTATGATTATTACAATCAAAACCTTAAAAATTACACAAATTTATCGACAATATTGAGAGAATTTTGAATTTTAATTTTGTTAATTAGAAATTTGGATTATCAATATAAATATTGACACTAAAAAAAAGATAAATAATAATTTGTTATCATAAAAAAAAATAATTAATTTTTTATTTTTGTGTAACTTAAAAAATAGTAAGATGTATTTTATCTTAATGATATTAAAAATAACACATGTTTTAATACACTATATTAAGACTGTCTCTTTTATAGACTAAAATTTATATATATTTTATTAAATTTATATGAGGCTTAAACAATTTAGTGAAATTTGTATGAATTTCAATCAACACAAAAAAATGTGTTGAAATGTGTACATTAAAAAATTTGTTTTTAACACTGTAATTCGATTTTGGATAAGGGGTGAAGAGTAGCATACTAATAGGGTGGCTTACCCATTTTTTTTTAATAAGTTGGTATTTTTTATTTTTTATTTTGTATATTTAACTACTCTAAATAAGTCTATTGATAAAAAATAATAAGGACAAGATAGTTAAAAATTTATTAGATGATTGATAATTTTAATTTTTTTTTTATTTTGATTACTATTCAATAACTATAAAGAGAGTTTTATGAGCATTGAAAATTGTAAAACTAAAACTCATAAATAAAATAGGTGATTGGTTTCTTGCAAATAAATTTATTTATATTAAAAAATATATTGTTAGTCTATTTATTACAAAATTAATTATAGGTGAATTTGACTATTTAAAACGTTCTTGAACTCAATTTGTTTAGTTATTATTTTCAGTTGTTATTTATTTTATATTGCATTAATTTACATTGTATTTAAATGAAAACTATTGTGATTTTAGTTTTTTCTAGTTTCGCCCCTGTTTCGGATTAACGGCGAAAATGGTTCACCACCCGAAACTATCCGCAATTTCAACTGCAGACAATTTGGATCACTTACTCACCATATAATGAAAATAAATTAAATAAAATTACTATTGTTTTGTCTTTTCCTATGGAAAAATGGGCTAAGCCCCAACCGTAAAAAACAACGAAACAATAGTCTAACTCTTTGGTATAAATAACAACACTCTTATTTATAACATGGTAAAGGAGGTAAAAGAAATAACTGCATCAATTTTTTTTTATCTTGATGTGTCGTATAAAGATCAAATTTAGCTCACAAAAAATATGGTAGAGGAATAATAATCTAACTAATTCAAGATATCTTACATATGATGAACTATTAACGAATAGGAATGTCTAACTATGCATCCATCAAAATCAGATTCGTAGCAATTATAGAATCAAACTTTATGGCAATAGATGTAAATCAATTATCAAAACCAACTTCAACCTCTTACAAATAGCCCACAATTTTGTTATAGGAATGGAACAAATACCTAGAGATGTTGTATAATCAAATATAAAATTTCTAAATTGGTCACAATCACCAGCGTCATGGTTGGTGATTACACCATCTCTATTTAGCTTTAAACGACCATCAGCAAAAAAATATAAAACGATGGAAAACATCTCATTGTCAACAGAGACGTAGTAGCAAGTCAAAAAGTCAAGACCAAGGATTGAATAATGGCCGTCTTCTTGTAATTAATTCTCATGATTAAAGTTTTAACTGGCGCAGTATAGTTGTTTAACACCAAATCATTATGAACCATTCACAAGCAATTCATATCAACCACAAATGTAATCAATCGGTTGACATCCAAAAATCAACAAGAACTTGAAATCAAAAAGTCTTTGTCACACATCTTTATTACTAGAGTCGTCTATGAAAACCTAAATAACAATTCATTAATACATAAACATGTGACATACTTACCTAAATCATCTAACGATGAACACAATTATCATTGATAAGGAGACAATTACGAACAACCTTCCTGAACAAAACTACAAGTGTTTGCAACTCCAGCCAATGTCTGATCAAGTGATAGAGCTCATTAGAAAACGACCTATCAACACTTCTTGAAATAGCATTAGTTGTGCAAAAAGAGAAACAACCATTAGACTCACCACACCAAATAAAAGAATCAGACACATTGATATCACTCGAGAGAGGCAATGCGAGAATATGATTGACAACATCAATAGAGACATCATACTGAACTATTTTTTTTGTCATACCACATATTTTCAATTATTCATATAAAAGTGGAGTGATGTAGCAAAACAAAGAATAATCACATTATTTACCACCAATCTTATATTTTAGTTTAGTACCCATATTTTTTTTTAAATCATACCAGAAATCGCAATTTCTTATAATTTTCAGTGACTTAAATTTTAGTTCTAGTAGTGTATTAAGGCATTGGATCTATTTTAAATAAATATTTGCTACTCACGCACAAGCCATAACTTATCTTCCATTCTCACTCCCTTCACTTGAAGAGAATGGACTCCAGGGTGAAAGATATTTAATATCGTCAATCAAATGTCAAGTACCTGGCCTTCATAGTTGAATTGAGGGGAAGCAAATTCATATTGTATTATTACAATATATAGTTGAAACGTCCAAAAACATTTATCCCATTATATACTGAACTACGATAATATAATTATGATAAGCAATATAATTTGTGCATAAAATTTTCCGAAGAGACAGTTTGGAACAAGATTTATGAAACATGGTATGTAAAAAAGTTGAGACTTCAAATCTTCAAGCACAAGACCCCTGCATAGTTCAGTAAATGTTGTTTAATAGTCTTCCTTAGGCCTAACTTCTATTCCTTCAACAAATAAACCTCTCTTCCACTGACCACCATTTATCTCGCAAACACTCATCTTGACTTCTTCATCTTCGACGCCTGAATTGAAGAACTCTCCCATCTCAATCTCCAACCACCCATCCCTTCTCACACTAGGACGTTGCAGTCCTGCTACTCTTCTGTTGATGTTGCGCTGCCGCCGCTGCTGACTACCTCTCACATTTGGATCCAAACAAACAAGTTTAGTTCTACTATGGCCACCTTCGACACCAACTGATAACTCCACAGGACAGTGTTCAAATCCCGAGGCATCAATCATCTTGAACACAAGATACACAGCATACAAAGTATTTTTGGACAAGGCAAGGGTGTTTACCATCCCACGAATTTCAAGCCAACACACCTGATGAAGCGCAGCAACTTCAGGGAACCTGTCCAAAATTTGTGCACAGAAGTTGCAAAGATAAGAATACAGAAACTGAGGAAAAAAGTGGAAAGTGATTCATAACACACATGTGTAAATACAACAACAGTGCAGACTCATCAACTAAAATTTGGAAGCTGTAAACCAGGTATAACTAAATTAACAGATTAACTTAATTCTAACACAGAAAATGTAGCCTTTTTTCGCTTTTTCAGAGCCAGTACACGATTATGAAAAAGCATACGCATGACATAAGAAGCTAATAACTCAAAGAGTTATAGTTGGGTTGGGAGACTTATGATACAGAAGCTAATTTCGTTATTTGTTCCTAAACGGGAGAGGGAACTGTGTTGATAAGGAGAGTAGCAGCAGATAAGCAATCATTTAAATAGAAGATGGGTGCCCAAGACTGAGACAGTAAACATTTGTCACATTCAGGAGATGTTGGTTTTTATTCTCAACAGACTTGTAATTGTATTGCAGTCTCTCAACTCAACACATGAAATTGATATGAAGTTCACTTAGTTGCAAGGAAATCAGTTAAAGCCAATTCTTTCACATTGTAAGATTTGAAAGACAGAATGAGAGGAAATACATCTAGCCAGCATAGTCAATTTGTCAAGAACATGTGTAGCAATACCAAGGCTTAAAATATAAGCTGTGTCTTTAGTTGGAGTAACAAACAAATTGGCAGAGATTTTAAAAATTTGGTAAAATGTTGTATTGAAACTTGGATGCGGGAGGGAGATAGATGATCGAAGAGCATGGATACATGCTGCTGATAGTTAGCTGAAGTGAAATGGTGGAACAGACTCCAAATTGTAAACCACAGGGGCATCAGAAACTTGTCCAATCACTGGTTGGACTGAAAGGGCTTTAGATTTGGGTTTCAACCCGAGGGGTAGTTATGGATTTTGAAACATTTAAATTATATATGGTGTGGGCCTAGAACACCACATTGGCACCAACTGGTCAATCATTCTTCATTAACTTGGATTAGAAGTTTCACCAACAGGCAGTTGAAAATATAATAGCAAAACTCAGTTGATCCTTAGCAGAAGAGGGAAGAGCAGATTCAACCTCTCTTTGTTTTTCCTCTTGAATGACCAAGAAGAAAAATTTGCTGACTAGGGGAATAGGATCCATCAACAGTAATTGACCACTAATATGGGAAATAGAATCATTCAAGCTCATAAAAAAAGGACATGACATACTCAACTTGAGAGCGTAATCAGTAATATGGCTTGATTTGACCAAAAAGAACAACCATTGTGGAGCTTAAAGTAATTATATTCTTCTCAAATGGCCTTGAGTTTGGTGAAATATTGGATGTCATAAAGCCAGTTTGTTACAGCTTATTTTTTAAAAGAATCACTTTTCTTAAAAATTAAGAGTTTTCATGTGTCTATTACAGTTTTTGAAAGAAATCGGAATCAGAAAATCATTTAAAAAATGCTTCGAATGAAAATCATTTTATATAACTGATTTTTTTTTAAATGATTTTCATAACGCTAAACAAGCACAAAATAGTTTTTTCTTTAATCTCTAACAAATGATCTCTAAATAATCGAATGCCACAATCATTTTTGATTTTATAATTCATAACAAAGGAACCATAAAGATACATATATATATAGTTTTAACACAAGAACAAAAAACATAATTGAATTAAAGAAATAGAAAAGTAAAAAGCTAACCTGGACTCAGGCATAGGAATCCAGTTCCAATATACCGTAGTATCACCCCAAACAATGAAGAGAGATCTGGCAGCAAGCATGTAACACTTTTTCCCACTCTTTCTCTCCAATTGAAAACTCTGCATTTAATATATCGAAATATTAATACAAAATCCAACAATCAATTCAGTTTATATTTTATATATCTCTCTACGTAAGCCCTAATATTTGAGAAATCGAAGGTTACCTTTTTAGCATTGTCGATGATGATAGGTTTATGGGGATCAGAAAGAGCGAGATAGAAAGCTTTTTTTGTAGGAGCGTTGAGAAGGGAAGGAGAGTGTGGGATGATGGAGGAAATGAAATTGGAATCGAAAGGGAGAAAGCAATTCCAGACAGCGTCGGAATCAGCGGCAGATCGGAAAGTACTGGAAACGAGGGAGAGACGGCAGGCGTCAAGGGGAGTAGTGTGAGACAGTATGGCAGCTATGTCACCTTCTGGCAATTCTTCAAGCTCTGTCATTCTTATTCTTTTGCTTAGTAGCTAAGAAAAAATGTATCTCCAAATGCTTTCAATCTCTGCACCATTTATACTTTTTTTTTTGGATTAATAAGTATTTAATTTTATAAAAAAAATTCAAAAATAATTTTTAATTTTAGTAAAAGAAATCAATTATTGTTTTTTCTGTTATAAAATATATTTAATTATTCATTAATCTTTAAATTTTAGAATAATTTTTTATAAGTATCTTTAAAATATTACAAAAAATTATAAATTTATAATTTCAATTTAATTAAATATGATTTTTTTTAAACAATTCAAGATATAAGTATGAAAATATGAATATAAAAATTGAATTTTAAAATAATTTTTTTGTATAAATACTTGTTATAACATAGTGGACATATTTCAAAGAAAATTATTCAAAAATATATGTTATAATTCAGCATGAATTAAAATTATTTATATAACAATTTTATAAAAGTAAAATACATGAATTATTTTTTTTGCTATGATTAAAAATTAATTTTTAAAATTTTAGAAAAATTAAAAATTTATTTAATTCATTTTTTTAAGTGAAAAATATTATATGTATTTTATAATCCAATAAAATTAATGTATTTTTTCACATCACAATTTCACCTCATTTTAATGGTATAACTCTCAAATCAGTTTAAAGTTAATTTACATTCAGGGATAGAACCAAAAATATGTTAGACGAGGGTTGAAAAAATTAATCTTACATAATACATATTAAAACTAATGATTTTTTTTTTTTATATTGAGATCAATATATATATATATATATATATATATCTTGATGTAAAAAAATTAGTATGTTACAACTATTCATAAACATAATTTTAATAAAAATTAAATATCTTTAATAATCTAACATTCATGGTTGACCAATAATATATTAAAAAAAATTATATTAATAATATATATAAATTAAAACATGAATCCTTAATATGCAATGGAATCCTAATAACAGTCAAATTAAACTAATAACAGTATTACTTGTTTTTACTTGTAGCAATATTAATATATAGTACATATTATAATCTATTTGGCCTTTAGAAAGTATATATTGTAGTTTATATACACATTATATAACTTCGTTTAATGGGTTGTAACGATGAGCAGAGCAGTGTTGAATTTTGAACTGATATATTAGGGTGGTCGTAATTTCAAGATTTGAATAGATAAATAAATAATATTATATTATAATGTATATAAGAATTTTAAGATATAAATTTAAAATATTTTTTGAGAGAGGCGGTAAATCTAAATTTGATTTACATTTTTAATAATTAAAATTTAGGTAGAATTTATTTTATTTTATAATTATAGTAGTTGTTTTTGTATTTTTTTTATAAACTATTCTTTCTGAATTTTTTTTATAATAGATATTTGTATTATAAATTGGTTTATAAATATTTGATTTAGGGTGTCTTAGAGATTTTAAAGACTTTGTTTTAATCTTAAAAACTTGAGGCTAATAAAAAAATACAATTTTATTAATTAAAAAATTAGTAAAATTAATTTTAATCCATATATAGTTGTCAATCTATATGATACATGTCATTTGATCAGATTAATTCGTGTAAGAAGAAAATATACAAGCATGTTACATTCACATATTAGACTCAAATATATATTTCGATAACTTAACAACTACAATTCAACTCATAAAATACATCCATTATAGATTCCAAAATTACAATAACATGCACAACAATATTTATATTTATTAACACGTGTCATGTATAATACAAATTCATCATCGATTAAAATATATTAAACTACAACTATCATATAAACTTATATAATTTGATTTTTACAACTTTTGTCACAGTTAATAATTATTATTTTTCAATTTTTTTAACATAAATAATTATTATAAAATTTAAGTACTATCATACGTACAATCAAATTCATACGTAAAATTTCCTCAAAATTATATGACAATTCTATATTCATCCCCATAAATACAGAGAAGATAAAGATAAATGTCTAATATAATTAAAAAAATAATTATAAAATTTAGATACATAAATTATAAATATAAAAAATTAAATATACTTTTTCTTATGTGTAAAATCAACCTAGTTGAGTAAATTGTCAATTTAATTTTTAAATTTTTAAAAGTCAATTATTTTAATCTTAAAATTTGCAAAATAAAAATAAATTATAATCTTAGTAATTTACACACTTAAATGACATGTGGTAGCCCTATATTATAGAAATATAAATTTTATATAAATAAGGTAAATTAAAAATAAAGTAAAATTTATTTTCTTTTTCTTTTTGAATTTTTATTTTTAATATTTTTCACAAAGTTACAAATTTTATCAAAAATATTAATATAATAAATTAAAATTGTTTGGAAACTCATCCAATTATAAAAAAGTAATTTACCTATCTATATTATATACAATTTATCTATTATTATAAAAAAATAAAAATAAAAAAAGTAAAAAAATACAACTTATCTATATCTAGCTATACTATTTACGATAAGAATTAAATTCACATTGAATGCTATGTAAAAAAAAAATATAATTCTAATATTAGTTATTTACACACCTAAATGACATGTGGCAACGCTACACTATCCAATCATGAATTTCATTTAAATTATTAAGAGATTCTTGCATTTGAATAGGTTCAATTTCTTAGTTAGAGATACTAATTTTTGGGATAAATAACTAGTTTTTTCTCTAAAAATATAATATGTGATGTAGTTATTTTGATCTCTAATTTATTAAAAAATTTAAATTAAATATCAAATGATCAAAATAGTCTTTGAAAAATATAATATATTATCATTAAAGTTCATAAAAGATATAATTTATTATTAAAATAGTTCATAAACTTTAATGACTAAATGACTACTATGTTGATAATTTGATTATTAATTTGAGTTTTTTGTTAAGTCAAATAAAATAATAGTGTTATATATTTTTATATATAGTGTATTATAATTGTTCTTATTTATATTTAGTGTACTAAAATGATAGTTTATCCGTGTTTGTTTTATTTATCAATGATAAATATTTGTCTGATACATGCATTTTTTTATATTTAATGGTGACCAATCTTTGTCCCGAATTTTGTTGTATATCAGTGAAAAATATTTATCCCGTGTTATTTTATATTTATCAATAGTAAATATTTATCATATGTGATATTTTTAATATTTTTTTAGTGACAAATATTTATCTCATATTTTTATATTTTATTAGTGATAACTATATATGTCCCGTAATTTTAATATTTATTAATAAGAAATATGTCATGTGTAATTTTCGAGTATTCCAAATGACATATTTTATATTTTTAATATGTATTAGTGATAGATTTTTGTTTTTTTGTGCTTTTTTATATTTATTAGTGACAACTATGAGTCATATATTTTTTATGCATCAAAAAACATATATTTGCCTTGTGTTTTATTATATTTATCAGTGATAAATATTTATCTTGTATTGTTTATTTATTTATCATTGATAAATATTTGTCCCATATTTTTTATATTTATCAGTGAAAAATATATATCACGTATGCTTAATGTATCAATAATATATATTTATCATGTACTATTTTATAGGGTTAAATATATTTTTAGTATATATAGATATACCAAATTTCATTTTTAGTTTATCTAAAAAATTAATTTGAACTTCGGTTATTCTAATATTTCTGTTACCAATACTAGTCCTTATTTTTATAGAAAATATCATGTCACATATTCCATGTGACTTTTTTTTATCACATATCACTGATAAGATTTTAAAATATCATTAGTTTAATAATTTAATCTTGTATCTTTATTAATTTATCTATAACTTCAAATTAAAGATTAAATTGTTAAATTAAAGATTAAATAGTTAAATTAATAAATTAATTATATTTTAAAATCATTATAATGACATGTCATAAAAAAAAAAGTCAAATGCAACGTGAATTTTTGTAAAAAAATAAAGACTAAAATTGATAACCAAAATTTTAGAAGGATCAAAATTCGAATGAAATTTTTTAAAGGGACTACAAATGAAAGTTAATATCTTTAGAGGACTAAAAATATTTTTAATCCGGATTTAAGTTTATGAATTATAAATATTTATACCACCTTTATTTATCTATATTTAACGGTGATCAATATATATCCCGTATTTTGTTTTATACTTATCATGGACAAATATGTCTCTCTTACTTTTGAATGTATTAATGAAAAATATTTGTATAACTTTTTTATATTGATGTATGAAAATTATAGTTAGCATATTATGATTGTTTTCATTTTCTTTGACAAATATTTATTCTGGTATTTTTTAATATTTGTTTATGACAAATATTTGTCTCGTATATTTTATTCAAGGCATATCGAACACTAAATATTGATACTTCTCCCAATAGATATTTGAACTCGGACTCATCAAAGTAAAGCTCCTTCCACCAGCTGGAACCCGGTTAATATAAAGTCATAACTTTTATAAAAAAAAAAATTAATATACCTAAACTAATAAATTAAAATTGTTTGAAAAATCGTCGAATTATAAACAAATTAATCTATTTATCATACTATTTTTTTAAAGTAACCATTTTAAGTACAAATCATATACAAAAATCATAAATAATAATTTGCAGCTTAATAATATTTACTAACAGTAACATTGATTTTGTTTTTAAATTATCATATATAATTATTTTGTGAGCTTTAAAATGAATTTGGAGCACATAGCTTCCATTTTTTGACATAAGCCATTCACAATACTTGGGAAAACATGCAAATGACCTAATGGACTCTATAGCAAGGTAATTTTTGTATGTTCTAAGTTAATTATTAAAATTAATTTTTTTCAATGGTTATCCGAATTAAACTTTTTCATTAACAAATCAATATCAGAGCAATGGTTAATTACTTTAAGTGAATAATTGATTAATATGATAAAGTGACACATTGATTTATCTTCCACCAAATACAATTAACTATAATTTTAAATGTCATTAACTTTAATTTAATGTATACTCAAAATTGATATGTCTAATTAAAAATTAAAAACAATTAATTATAATTAAAAGTAAATATATTTTATAAATCTCATTAAAACAATTTTTTTTTCGTGAGCTTTTTTTCGTAACATTACTATATAATAGTTAATTGGAGAAAATTAATTAAACCATAGTAGCAACAAATAAAAAGGTTTATGGTATAACCAGTAATTGATTATGATTTTTTTTTTCTTTTCATTTTTCATACTCATTACATACTTCTTCAATCACTCCATCAATAAAAATAGTTTAGTGAATAAACAAAAGAACCCATTTAAATTATTTAAATGTTAACTTTTAAGGAACATAGACATTATTCTCAAGGTATTGCTTCAAAGGTTGTTAATAGTGTTACTATTTTGTTTACTCATCTTACAAATGAAAAA
The DNA here is from genome assembly GCF_000331145.2 of Cicer arietinum. Classification (NCBI taxonomy): domain Eukaryota; kingdom Viridiplantae; phylum Streptophyta; class Magnoliopsida; order Fabales; family Fabaceae; genus Cicer; species Cicer arietinum. The sequence continues at coordinate 4,281,975 of NC_021163.2, forward strand.
GACTATATGACAATTACAAAACTTACCAAATATTGATCATACTTAATGTGTTGCAATAAATAATTTGTAACCAAACTTTCATTTTATTTATAAACTTCCATATGTACATGTAGGCACAAATATCCTTTAAATATCATTTGAGACATCTAACTGATAGACAAAATTCATTTTATCGCTTTTCATATGAGAAAATTTGATGATCTATTCGCTGAAATTGCATAGATACATTGGTTTGATAAAATACATTAGATGAGGCTTATAATACAACACATGGGAATTTGTCAAAATTAGGGACAATATAGAGTACGACAACCACTTCAAAACATACAACAATTGAATAAGGTCCATAAATACAATTTAAAAAGCAAAGATCTAAACTAGCTAAATGTTAAATTTCTTGTGTTTTTTGCTTTTGTGAAAGAACAAAAAATGTCTGGAAGCATGTAAAATAAGAAATTGTTTTGTTTGATACTTGAGGTAACTCTTGTTGTTTCAAGGAAGGAGAGAATGTCATATGTAAAAAGTTAAAAATCATGTAACCACATAGAGTTAGTAGTTACATTGAGCAAGATAATCCAAACACTCTGTGATCCTAGTCCTCCGTTGAATCACCAGCACAAAGAAAGAAGTAAATGCAACCAATACAAATTGGCAACAACCCAAAGAGAAAGAATATTGATAGAAAGGGTTTCACAAGACCCAAACACCCGTATTACCTTACAATTTCCAAACACATGTGGTATAACACAAGTCTCCTTACTTCCCCTTCCCTTTGTCATACTTAAGAAGCCTTCAAAAAGATTCAATATTAATTAGAAAGTTAAAAACCTACAAGAAACGTTTACCACGAATAATGGAAGTGTATTAAGTAACTAATAGACTATAAAATATTGTCAAACTGTATTGTAATTCATGGGAGATGAATAGATGTTAAACATTATATTACCTGATAAAACTAGATAAAGCAAACTGCAAGTAGTATGAAAGAGTACTCTCGTAGAACTGCTACAATTTTATTGTCGTAACAATATTTGAATTAGATGACACATTAGTGGATGATGTGTCCCAACATTATTTGAGATTCTATTTTAAGATATTATAAATAGATATTGTTTGTAATGAAAGGAGAGTCAATCCTACTTCCTTCTTCATATTATGTTCTCACTCACTAATGTCTATGATCAAAGGTTGAGGGTTCCAAATCAATAAATGGAAGCAAATTCACACCGCATTATTAAATATATTATATAGTTGGAACAATCCACAAGAGGTCCATATCCAAAAGACAGGTATTCCAGTATATTGAAACCACAAATAAGCAATATAACTTGTGCACACACTTCACAAAGGGACAGTTTGAACAAGAATATATGTAACATAGTATGCGAAAAGTTGGGACTTCAAATCTGCAAACACCATTCTGCCATCCAAGACGCAAGACCCCTAGTGAATGTTGCTTAATTATCTTCCTTAAGCCTTACTTCGATTCCTTCGACAAAGAGACCTCTCTTCCAATTTTGACCCTTTATCTCCACAACACTCATCCGAACTTCATCATCTTCTAGGCCTGAACTGAAGAATTCTCCCATCTCAATCTCCAACCACCCATCGCTTCTCACACTAGGACGTTGTAATCCTATTACTCTGTTGTGCGGCCTACCTTCCACATTTGGATCCAAACAGACAAGTTTGGAACTACTATAGCTGCCTGCTCCATCAATTGTTACCTCCACAGGAAGATTCTGAAATCCCCAGTCACCGATCATGTTGAACACAAGATAAGCCGCATACTGAGTATTTGGGGACAAGGCAACGGCGTTTATCTTCCCACGAATTTCAAGCCAACACACATTGAGAAGCTCAGCAACTTCAGGGAACCTGTCCAAAAGTAGTCCACTAAAGTTAGAAACTTAGAATATAGGAACTGAGAAAATCGGACAGTGATTCATTACATCAGAGATGGAGTACTTTAGAGGTGTAGATAAATTAATAGTGTAGCTTCATGCACTAAAAAAATTGGAGGCCGTGACCAAGCATAACTAAATTATTTCAAGATGATAATGAAAAAATTCTCAGTTAATAAATTATATTGGCTGTTATAGGCAATATCACCAGTGCACCACCACTGGAGTGAGTACTAAGCTATGTAGTGAGACACCCATCTGATTAGGCGTGTCGCCGTGTCTGACACTCTTACGACACTTCAAACAAGTGCCAATAATTTTTTTTTCTTTGCTTCTACTCACCTAAAACACCCCTTGGGTACAGCTCAAACACATCTACGTGGTTATAATTGAGCAAGCACACACTCTT
>NC_021163.2:4284429-4311437 GCF_000331145.2 Cicer arietinum
TATATCAGTTGCATGTGTCCAAGGGGTGGGGATGTTCAGGGTACAAGTAAACTCGCAAATTTGGTCACCCAAACTAATCCATATTCTAATTCAACCTATTCAAATTCGGAACTAGTCCGAACCAACTCATTTAAATCCAATGGTGTTTGGTTCGGACAGTAGATTTGACATTTTGGACCCGCTAACCCAACAAATTGACATGATATAGACATTTTTATTTACTTTTTCTATTATTGATATATAGTTATAATTTTGTCAGTAAATTTTAGTTGAGGATTTATTGTTAATTTAGTTAATTTAAGTGTTTTGTTGTGTTTGTAGATATATTTGAAGTATCGAATGATATGTTGAGATAAAGTTTCATAATTTTTGAGATGTTCTTGTATTTAAATTTAATTACATTTTTTTAGAATAAAAAAATATTCTTATTCATGACCCGCAAACACAACTCGCTCTTAATCGGATTGGTTTGATTCAAATTTGATATTGGTTCGGATATTGAATTTGACCAAAACTAACCCTACCCGACCCAACCTACGAACACCCCTACCAAGGGGTGTCTTAGGTCAGTCAAAGAAAAGAAGAAAAACAAGTTTCTTTTGACACTTCTTTGAGGTATGGAACAAAATACTAATATACGCTAATAATATTAATTACTAATTGAAAAAATATAAAATTTAAATAAACAAATTTTTCTTATTTTTGTTTATTACTATTTTAGAAAGTTAATCTTAATTAACATCTTTATTTATTTATTTTTATCTTAGAATAATTAACTCTATTCAAATCAGACCAAAACGTTAACAATATTGTGAATTGTACTGGGACGGATTATTAGATGACAAATGTCATACACACAAAAAAAAAATAAAAAAATTATTGTATAAATTGCGTATTGTATCAGCTAACCTGGACTGAGGCATAGCAATCCATTGCCAATAACGCTTAGTACAAGCCCAAACAATGTTGAGAGCTCTAGCACCAAGCATGTAACACTTTTTTGCACTCTTCCTGTCCAATTGAAAGCTCTGCAAAATTCATATATCCAATTCAGTTTTAATTTTCTCCCTCTTTGTATAGTTAATGATAAACCCTAATTATTGGTAATTAGGAAGAATAATTAATACCTTGCGACCTTGGTCGAAGATGATAGGTTTATGGGGATCAGATAGGGCAAGATAAAGAGCTTTTTTGGAAGAAGCGTTGGCAAGAGAAGGAGAGTGTGAGATGATAGAGGAAATGAAATTGGAATCGGAAGGGAGAAAGCGATTCCAGACAGCGTCAGAATCGGCGGCAGATTGGAATGTTTTGGAAATGAGGGAGAGTCTGCAAGCGTCAACGGGAGTCGTGCGAGATAGTATGTCGGCGATGCAGCCTTCCGGCAATTGATGAATCTCTGTCATTATTTTCTTCACTAACTAAGATGGGTGTCGATGTCCACAACTTCAATACTTTATATCAAATGTGTTTAGCTGCTTTTTTAGTCCGGTACGGAAGGAAAGTCATTTTTCCACTCCATTTTGGGAACAAGACTTAGCTACTAAGACAATGTCCAATGACTAAGACAATCTCCAATCACGTCGATAAACGAGTTTATATTTTATTAAACTAATTCAAAAATTTGTTTTATTAAATGAGATGTAGTTGATAATTCATTTTACATTATTTTAAATTAAATGAGATTTATTAATCATTTTACATTATCTTATTATAAATTATATTATTTAAAATATTTTATGTCATCATTTTTTAATTAAAAAATCAGACAAATAGATTAAAATTGTCGGACTTTTAAAATAAGGGGACCAATTTTATGAATCAGTATAAATAGATTGACTAAAATTGCAATTAAACCTATTTTTTATATATAAAGCTTAATCATCCCACTAACTTACTATTCAACCACTATCTTTAGTATCCCCAGTCCTATTAATTTTATTTTTTTTTCAGATTGGTGCTGTTATTTCTACATAGTACAAAATTTAACTTCATCTTTATTAAAAATCTATGTCACATAACACAAAATTAACAAAAACATGCATGAATAAAGATGAACTTAATTTCTTTAATTCCTTGCCAAAATAACTTATAAAATCTTTTATCTTATTCAGCTGACAAGAAACTCTTTTAAGTTAAATTTACTTTTTATGTTAAATTGTAAACCGTAAAATGAATTGTTTTTTATGATTACTATTTATAAACATCATGTTTGTTAAACTTTTAGATAACTCTTTAAATTTATGCTTATATTGTAATAAAAAAAAAGTAACTGGTGTACCAAAAAGAAAAATGAATTACATGGCTTTTTATTTATTTTAGAGTTTTGTTATATTTTTTGAATTTTCTACCACAAAAGTCATAAATGAGAGAAATATAGTAAAATAAATAAATGAGTAAATATGAGGTGAATTGGACAATCACATTGGAGGAGTATAAGTCGGGCAGAAATGTAGAAACTATAAGATAACATCAACTAACTAGCGATATGAAGAGGAAGAAAATATTTGAAATAAAGTCTAAGAACATGGAGAAGAAGAAAAGATAAGAAATAAAATGAAGTAGGAAAATTGATTGAGTACAAAAAAAAAAATAGATCGACTAAAACAATAGCTAGAAGATTGGATAAAAATGTCAAATTTTTTGTTATTTTAAATTAAATAATCATGTCATTTTATATTGTTAAAAACTAAATTTACCAAACATTTTAATCTCAATTAATTAGCTTTACAACTATAAGTCATCAGTTATCAATTAGCTTTTAAGCTATCAGTCACCTTTTCATCTATCAACTAGTTGATAGCTTAATTTTATCAAACGGAGCCTAAGTAAACTTAGTAACCAAGTAAGAAAAAAGTGATCTAAATCACCTATAAATAGAGGTGATGAATGAAGAGTGAAATTCATTCCAACTTAAAGAGAATTCAAACATTGAGAGAATATCAAGAGAGCTAGATAGATTTCTATGAGTGACATTCTTGAGTGTAATTGATTTTTGATAGTGAATGTTTGTAAACACTTTGCGTAAATTTTTCTTTTTCAATATAAAGATATGCAAAAGCTTGAAGACGTAGACATATTTATCCAAACTCCATTATTAATTGTGTACTATTATTCCACAATTTTACTTTCACTTTAATTTGACCACGTAAAATTTTGCTTAGTTTCCCTTATGAGAAATAATTTGAGTTTCTTTGGTAAAAAAAAAGAATAATAATTTAGATATTTACTATTTTTTAACTACCTATTTGCATATGAATATATATATTAAGAATATTAATATATCTTCATGTAAAATATTAAACTGACTATATCTTCATTAATTTATCTAATTTTTTGTTATAATTTCTTGGATGGCTTAGACATTAATTTGAGTATGAATTTATACATTACTTACTGATACTCCCTTAGTCATTGATTTTTCCCAACAAATGTTATTGATTGAACTTGTGAAAAGACATAGTAAAGGGATTTGTTCCACATGTTGTTTTAAGATGAAAATCAGAAATCAACGTAAATAACCAACCATATACTAAATAGTAATGTAAAAACGCATAATTAAAAAGCAAACAAAAAGAAAAAAAGGCTTAATTAAGCAATGAAGCTAAGAAAAAAGGGTGGATGACATGTAATTGGAAGGCAAAAGGGTGGAATTAGTAGCCTACAATGATAATGAATTAAGTCCATTCATACATCCTCCTTTTCTCTCGGAGAGAGTTGTGAGGAAACATCATCATTTTTGTTCATTGCACCCATGCATGGCTAATTCCTTCTTCTCTTGTTTTCATATTTCCCTTTTAATCTCCTTGCCACTCCTGTTGCCTTTGCTCCCCTCCCGTGGGGGGTCCTTCAATTAATTCATGCTAATATTTGAGGGACCCTTCGGCCCTTTTCTCTCATTTTCTGGCATTGTTGTTTTTATTATTCATTTTATTTACATCAAAACAACATTCATTGTCCAGAAATTTTAATTCATCTTCATTTTTGTTTATTAATATATAATAAGCCTTTTTGTTGGTTCTTTAGTATATTGTGGATAGTTGGTAAGCATGAATTGCTTCCCGTGTTGTGGTCCCCAAAAAAATAAGAAAAGCAATAGTAAGAGAGAGCATGGTTCTACAACGCCACAAGAAACTACACCTGCATCAAAAGCACCTGGTAATTTATTAATTCATTCTATTTCTAATATATATACATGCAATCTTTTTAAATTTTTCATTTATGTGGCCGTAATAATTATGATCATATTGTGGTAACAGAAATATCAAAAGCTCTATGATGTTACTGTGCAGATCGCGTCTTGTAGACTTTTTTTTTTTTTTTAAATTAAACATTTCATGCATGTAAAGGAGTTTTTTTGTTTTAATATTTGGTGTTGTGTTTTGATGAGTTTCCACATTGTTGTCATTTTGTGAACATGTAGATATGAAGAAACAAAAGGGAGATGAGCAACAAAACCAAGGAGGAGGAGGAGGAGGCGACCCAACAAATCTTAATGCACAAAATTTTACATTTCGTGAGCTAGCAACAGCAACAAAAAATTTCAGACAGGAATGTCTCCTAGGTGAAGGAGGCTTTGGAAGGGTCTACAAAGGGATCATTCCTACAACTGGACAGGTCAGGTTTTGGATCAGATACATCAACTTTTTGTTCGATTCAATTTTTTTGTTATATTTAATATCAGGGGGATTGTTATTATTAACTTTTTGTCATTTTGTTTTGTTTGAAATCATTCAGGTTGTGGCTGTGAAGCAACTCGATCGACATGGGACAGAAAACAGCAAGGAATTTTTGGCTGAAGTTGCATCGCTGAGCCATTTGCACCATGAAAATCTAGTCAATCTTATTGGTTATTGTGCTGATGGTGATCAACGTCTTTTGGTATATGAATACTTTCCTGCAGCTACTCTTGAAGACCGTCTTTTTGGTAATCTTTCGTCAAATTTTGACTTCCATTTCAGCATATCTATATACAATAGTTTTAAATTGTGGTTGTGGTTTGTGATTATGATGTGAATCTTTATATGACAGCAAAAATGTGGTCATAATAATTGTGGTTGCAATGTCATTGTCGAGACCTTGAAAACCATTATTTTGATGCAACAATTGTCGTTTTAAAACCATGATTTTTATGCCTATATATTAATGTTACACAGAAAATCATCTTTTTCATACCAAGTGGTTGGACATAAGTGGTTATTTCTCTTTACCTAAGGTTGTTAATTTGTTTCCATATGAAATGATTAATATAGTACTCTGTGTGCTTATTTGTAACAGAGAATAAAACAGATCAACCACCATTAAACTGGTTTGAAAGAATGAGAGTAGCAGCAGGTGCTTCAAACGGACTAGAGTACTTGCATGACAGTGCCAACCCCCCAGTTATATACCGTGACTTGAAAGCATGCAACATTTTGTTGGATAATAATCTTAATGCAAAACTATATGATTTTGGAATGCATAGGCTTTCTGGTGGTGACAAGATGAACCATGCACCCCCAAGAGTTATGGGTACATATGGTTACTGTGCTCCTGAATATACAAGAACAGGTCAATTCTCCTCGAAGTCGGATGTATACAGTTTTGGAGTTGTCTTGCTTGAACTTATCACTGGACGACGTGCCATTGACACCACAAGACCTAACGAAGAGCAAAATCTAGTTTCATGGGTAAAATTTGCCAATATATTTAGAATGTTAATTGTTTTACAGTACACTATTTAGGTCTCATTTGGATAAACAGTTAAATTAGCAGCTTATAGTATAAGTATAAGCATTTATCATATAATTGTTTATGTACAAGTTATTTCTATAACAAAAGATAAAATAAAGTCAAACTGCTTTCATATAAACTATAAGCTTTTTTTCATAGTGCTATAATAGAATTTGAACAAAATGTAATTTTTCGTGATTTTGCAGGCACAACCCTTATTCAGGGATCCAAAAAGATATCCAGATATGGCAGATCCACTTTTGAATAAAAATTTCCCAGAAAAGGATCTGAATCAAATTGTTGCAATGGCATCCATGTGCTTACAAGAGGAACCAGATGCCCGTCCTTTGATCGGTGACGTTGTAACGGCTCTGAGTTTTCTTTCCACTGCTCCAACACAACCAATTCCACCTTCAATCCCCACAGCCACCTCTGTCTCTAAGCATAGTGTTGCCAGTGAAAGCGAAGCTGAAAGTGGAAGTGAGAGTGGAAGTGAGAGTGGAAGTGAATCAGAAGGAGAAAGTTCAGAAGATGAAGGTTCTCGCCATGAAGACAATGGAACTGCCCAAAATCATGTTGCAGTTGCAGTTAGTAAAAAACATAAAGAAAATGATGTCTCAGAAAATAATAAAAATACTAATAGCCATCCTCAACAAAAGTTGCCTTCGAAATCAAGCCGAAAAAGCAGCACAAAATCAAGGAATGAAACAATCAGTAAAGATTCAGCAGATGGAAGTGCATCTTCTAGTGGAAAAAGCAGTAGCAAAAAATGGCAAAGCTTTGTTGGTAATTTAAGCCAAAAGAAAAGCAGCAAAAAATCTTCTGTCAAAGAGTTAAGCCAAAAGAGCAGCAAAAAAAAATCAATCAAAGATGTAAGCAAGAAAAGCAGTAGAAAAACTTCTATCAGAGAGTTAAGCAATAAGGTTAGTGGAAAATCTTCTGCTCGAGTTTCGAGCCGCAAGGAATCTGAAGATGGAAGCATGATTTCGTCTCAAAGAAGTGCCTCATCAAGCCATTATACTAGCAGTGGTATGTCGGAGCGTAGCAGCAGCCGAGGAAGTGGGAGTGTTCACTCAGACATTAATGGTAGCAAAAGGACAAGCATGCGATTAGGCATGGAATCTGATGAGGGAAGCGATCGTCCTTTCGACCGCATGAGCAGCAGTGGATCGGATCGGTGAAGAGGGGAGTGTAAAGTGTTCCCTTTGTGATGAAATTATCAAGCTTTGGTTTCCACATGCAATGTTGAAGAATAGGCATGCACATACTTTGACATGGGGCTTTGTATTTTGCTGCATCATGCAGCAGAAGCTTATAGAAACTCAAACTTGAAAAATCAAGCATCCTTAAAATGTATTGTTTTGTTTAGTAGGCTTCATATGTACTATTCATATCAACCTTTGGTTCAAGGACTAGAGTGAAAACAATTGTGAATTTTCGTAGGGCAATTGTTGCCATTATCGGAAGAATTATCCCTCTTGTTTTGCATTGTTGTCCTTGCTATGTATTGATCATTTGAAAATTACTAACATTTTCTTGTAATATTATATGACAATTCTAATGTTATTAATGTTCTACACACAATCGATTCTACACATGAATTGTATAAAAATAACATATATCTAAATCATAAAAGTTATTTCAATTTAACTTCAAAGTTCTCTAAAATATAGAGATCTCCCCTGAATGCTGGGATTAGAGCTCTGTTTTGGTAGAGAAGTGGGACATAATTGGAGTAGTAATAATGTGCCAACACCAACACTTTCTTTAAAAAGCAAACTTCAGAAGAAGGAAGTTGGTCACTCCATTAGAGAACTGAACATCAATGTTGTACTCATAGATCATGCTACTCCTAGAATAATTCAATCCTAAGTATTTCAATGAGGATTTGAAGTACCAGGAGAAGAACATTCAACCCTTCATATTCAGATAGACGATTAAATCAAATTTATAGCTGTGATATTGATGACTGATTCACAAATCAGTCACTAGCCCAAAAATAGTAAGACGCACTGCAACCTATGTATGGTATAGTAGAAAGCTTATTGTAAAGAAAAAGAGAAAACATGATACAATTGCAGCATGCAATATACACAATATGTAAGGCTTCTTTTTTCCTTTTTTTGTTACAAACTATACAGAACACAAGAAGTTCATTTACAAAGAGGTAATTACAATTTTCTAGTCTCAATTTCATTTAAGAATTAGTATGCTATACCCTTAATGGGATATTTTCTTGACAGTTTCTCATAATATTTTTTTTTACAAATGGACACCAAAATAGACCCTCAAGTAGTGTGCTTTGAGGACTGAGATAACTTGAGCCTATCAAGAATACCACAAGCTTTCCTCTTAGCTCTTGAAGTTCCACATTGCGCAAGCGTAGCTAGTGTACCATTAACTATTTCATCATTTTTTATTTCCTTCCTCTTTGTTTTATCATTGAAAAATATTATGTACAAGATTGCAACACAGTTCTCCTTGCTTCGATCCGAAACGCTGCTATCTCTTAAAATATCCATAAAGAAAGGGACGGCACCGTGACTTCCCAACGCTTGAATAGCTTTGGAATGGCTAGACAGAAGTGCCAATAGAGCTAAAAACTCGTCAACCAGAACATGGTCCATGATGATCTTGCTTAGAATAACCTGAACCGCACCTTCTCGAACTGTCCTCGCTTTATTCTCTTGTGCAATACATAGATTGAATATAGCTGAAGCAGCATCTTTCATTGTTGATGGGTGTCCCTTTTCTAAAAGATCAACCAAATACTTGATAGCACCAGTTTTTCCAATGATGTGTTTGTTGATATCAACAGCTGATAACGAGAAAATAGCTGCTGCAGCGTTGCTTCTCGTTTGAATTGTTCCTGATTTCAATGAATCAATGATAAATGACATAAGCTTTTCGTCCTCTGCGAAAACTCTCTTGTTGTTATCATTGATTGAGAGATTTAGAACAGATGTGATCAAGTCCTCGTGCAGTTCTGGATCGACACAATCAACACCAGGCGATAACGGAATGAGCAATTTTTGAATCACCTCTGAGTCACCAAAGAGTGTTCGAAACGATGGCATTCGGTTCGCTAACATACGAATCTCTCTCGCGGCTTCTTTTTGATCCAATGTAGATAATGAAAGTTTGTGAAGCAGCAAACGCAGACGATATTTGTGTGCTTCTGTTACTTGTCCATTTTCAATGTCCCCAACAGGCATTGGTAGCTCAATTCCTTGGTCCTTACACCACCTTGAGATCATGTCATAGACTAAATAATTAGGAGAAAGAATGGAGTGAGAGAGGACATGTTGAGTTTGAGGACAAATTTTGTGGACTTCATTCAGCCATCTCTGAATGAATGGTCTATCATAAGTCTGCAGCATCAATAATCAATACACTAATTAATAAATATAGCAATCATGAGGCATTAATAGATTTGAACACACACATTGACCTTATTTGAATACAATGATCCATCAAAAGCAAGGAAATTAGAATAGCTCTGTTCTTTATGTTAACCTTTTATGACACGATCTAGATTAATAATAATATTGAAAAATGTTAAAAAAAAGCATTAAAGAATGGATCTTGAAGGAAGAAAGTAAGGTACCTGTCCATTGGCCAAGATAACAGGATCAGTCATAATGTGACCTGAGATGGGGCATCGAAACTGTGGAGGAACAGAAACAGGAACAGGAAAAGACAAAAGGTCGAATTTAGAAGAAAAAGAAGCGCTGCTGCATTTGAAGTCCCTGAGAACAGAAAGAGCAGTGATAGCTTCATCCGCAGCGTGAAGAGTGAAGTCATCTCCTTCAACAATACTATTGACAACTTCCTTCAACTTTTCCTTCATCAACGCAAATGTTTTCTTCTTCTTCTTCTCTTCGTTTTCCATTAATGCAAAACAACAAGATACTAATGTGAATTAGGTTAGCTATCAACTGTTCTGGTAATAACTGAAATACAAATACTTGCCATGCATCATATTTAAAATTCAATTTCGAGAATTTCAAATCCTACTTTTTAAAGGTAACAATTTAAAATTACTTTTTAACTTTATATAATGTGAATTATAAATTTCTTCTTATAAAATTTTCAATTTTTTTTTGCTCTTTCTAAATTATTTTTACCTCAATATTTCTAAAATTTATAAATATAATCAAAATTTAAATAAATAATTATTCTATAACAACATAATTTATTAATGAAAAGAATGTAATTGAAGCAATTTAAATTGCTTAAAACTTTTAATTTTCTAAAATTTTCAATTTCTTCTCACAAACATACTATTGAAGAATCAAATATTTAACACGTAATAATAAGATGATAAAGAATGTCTTTGGATATGATAGAATATATAAATATATGATCACTCTTAGTAAGAATCAAATATTTATCATTTTGCATGAATTATATCATATGCAAATTACTTTAGTGTCTAATGTCATTTAAAAGAATTTAATAATATTTTAGTATACAATCAACTCTTTTAGTATAAAATAATATTATTTTTTTAAAAAAAAAAATTCGTACAATAAAGTGAAACAAATTCAAATCTTAGAACTATAAATAGAGTTTATCTACAAATAAAATTGGAATAACACATAAGCATATAATCGACTTGGCAAAAAGAGAGCTACTTGATAAAATTGACAATGAAATGACAATAGAGTGGTTTGAAGATCTGTTTTAATAAATTATAAATAGATATTTGTCTCAAAATTAATTTCATTATTAATTTTTTATACAATTTTAATATTTTTTTAATTGTACTTTTTAATTAATATTCTCAATTTATTATTTTTTATTTTACATTTATAATAATTAGAATATACAAATAATTAATAAGAATAGTTTGATAAAATTCGTATTCTCTTTTTCATTTATTATATTTTCTTAATTAATGTGAAATAGTAAAAAAGAAAATTTAATTTGAGACTAATGGAATACTTGAATTATCAAGTTGATATTTGTTCACCCTCACTTCCAACATAGTTGTCTCATTTTCTATTTCTCATCGATTAAAATATATGGTAAATAAAAGAAAGAGGATAATAAATTTACTCAATCATCCTTGTTATTTATTTATGTATTTTAATTATTATAATTACAAAATTATGATTAATAATTTGAAAGTAATATTATAAATAATATTAATTAAATGACACAATCGAAAGAAAAAATGTATAGAAAGTTACATTGGAAACTAAAATTGATCATCTTTTTAGAACAAATATATGTTTTGCAAATGTGCCATATAATTAAATTTAATATAACACTCATGTATATGGGTATCCATTTTTTTATAGTATTGAATACTTCACCTTATATAACTATATGATAAGATAATCATTATGTTAATTTTATATAAAAATAGAGTTAAATGTATTTTTAGTCGAATGTATATTTATTAATTATTTTGGTTTTAAAATGTAACTTTTATTAGTAAGTTTAGTTTTCAAAATTTTTTTATTAGTCAATTTAATTTATTAATTATTTTGGTTTTTAGATGTAACTTTTATCGTCGTATTATTTATGGTTGATTGTAAAAAAAAAAAAATGTATAATAATCAAAGGTATCTTAATAAAGAAGTAATTAAGGTTAGAAAATTTATAAGATATCTTATACAAAAGACAAAAGAATCCGAATTTCTTTAATGTTTTGGACAATTTTCTGGTTGAAAAATAAAATGAAGGCTATCCAAAAACTTTCTTTAAAATTCAAAAAAAAAAATTAAAAGAGATTATTTTGTTTTGTGAAAAGTCCAAAATCAAGTAATATAGGAGAAAAGAGAATTCATAGTAAGGTATATTTCAATTGACAAAATGTCGAAGTTGTTAAGTTGTATATCATATCTTAGGTTTGAATCTAAAACTTCACAATTGTATGCGGATTTCTTTATTTATTAAATGTGTGCAAGTTTCTTTAGTTATGAATATTTTTTTGTATAAGTTGCTTGGACTTGAAAGAGAGGAAAAGAGAATGCCTCATATGCAAATGGAAGATGAAATAGAAATAGGAAGAGTTTCATTCTAAATTCTATTGGGTGTATACGCAATCAATTTATACGTGAACTAAGTTTATGTAAATAATCTATTTAAGTGTAACTGAAAAAATAAATTAGACTCTATTCGGAGGTAGTTTTTGATTTTCTGTTATAATTTTTTTTTTAAATTTAAACTTATTTTTGTTTTGAGTTTTCAATTTCAATTTTTAACTTTTTAATTCTGAATTTCAATTTTCAGTTGAATTTTAGTTTTTGTTTTAATTGAATTGAATTACTCTTTTTACCCTGTCTCATTATCAATTCACCAAATATAAAAAGCATTGATCTATCAAAATAATAAAAATAAAAATTATTTTAAAGTAATTTAAAATATTATAAAATTATAATTTATTTAATTTTAGTATTAGTGGTTGAAAATGATAGTTATGAAAAATCACATAGTAGTGATAGTCGTTGAACACAATTGCGGCGGTCAAAAGAGACAGTTGACAGTAATTGTAGTGGTGAACGATAGGTGGTGTCGATGGTGGAATATAGTGGTGGTGACAATATCAAAGGTGGGTGATGAGGGTATTGGTGGTGGACAGAGGTGGTAGTTGAAGGTAAGTGAGTAGCGATGATGGAGATGGTAGAAGATGATAGTCAGTGGTGAGAGATCGTGATTGGAGGTGGGTAGTTGGTGATATAGATAGTGGTCAGTGATTGTGGGAGTGATCGGATGTGTGTGGTTGATAACGATTATTGTGAATAGTCGATAATTGTTAGAGTGGTGATTATATCTACGTATAATGACAAGTTAATTTTAAAATAAAAATTATAAAACCTATTATTTTGATTTTAAATTTTATGAAAAAGCTATTTTAAAATTAAATAAAAACTCAATTCAAATTCATTTTACACGAATAAATTATGGTTTTAAAATCAACTTTCAAATCTAAAAATAAAAAACACCACTCTGTACACTTAGTGAGAAACACATGCTTGAGTTGGGATTACAGACACATGACTTCTGTAACTTGATCCAACTTTTTCGAGTGGTTAAATAAATAAGAATTTACCAATACTATTAATATTAGAAATTCTTTTTAAGTTTGATTAGCATAAAAAGTACAATGAAAATTCAAAAATATTGAAAAGTATCCAATGAGTGTTTATAAAAAAATAAATTAAAATAACAAAAAAAAAAGAAGAACTCCTACCAACTCCATGAACTACAAAACTTATTTTACTAAAATGAAAATGTTTATCTTTACAAAAGAAATTTGACAAGAAGCATAAAAAAATTAGGTGGCAGCATATAACAAATTGAATCTCTCAAAAACGAAAATTAGTTTGAGAATTTCGTTTTAGGTATTTAGAACATGTAAAACCTATCCAAAAGAAACATTCAGGGTAACTGGTTCCCTCCCCACTATTAAACTTATCCAATCGTATACTAAAGGCCAAACTATGTTATTTCTACTTAAAATTGCCCTACATTTTGCAATTTAGTTCCTTGATTTATTAAGTTATGCATTTCAGTCATTAGATTATTCAAATACTTCCGTCATTAAATGTGATAGCAACAAAACAAATGGGCAAACTGAGTTTGAACCATTTGAATGAAATGTAAATCATAATCTTCATGGACTAGTACAGGAATTAGACCAAACCTGGTAAATAGACTATTTCCCAGGTAAAATGGTCAGTCCACTCCAATTTCTGTAATCATGTGAACAAAAATGAAGCTTGCACATTGATGAGCATCAATTAGACAAGTACTATTGTTTGAGAAACGAAATTTCTAAAGTTTGTTCCTCTAGTACCGAACATATTGCAAAAGATTGAGGTATATCTTTCAAAGTAACAAAAAAAAAACAACAATGTGGACAAAAAATCATATTATCCAATCGAGAGAACCTGAGGATATTCTTCCAAAATAAATTACGTTCTAAAAAATGGGAAGAAGCAGTTCACAATGAACTGAGATGACTTCTCTTGCAAAAATAAATGGTTTTGTATCATCTCGCTTTGAGCGAAGGCCTCTGTAGTCATTAAGGTTGCAGTCCTGAATATGAAAAGCCAGAGAACAAACATATTAGCTATTTTTAACAGATGCAAACAGCAAGACTGACACTTAAGTTTGGACATGTGTCGATACAAACATCTAGCCATACAAACATTACTCATAGGGGTTTACTTACCTTTACTGTAGTCACTCCATCACAGCTGAGTCTCTCTATAATACAATACTAAACAATGTAGAAACAGAGAAAAGTCAATTGATGAACCTTTCACTAAGAAACAGAAAATGAAAAATACTAGAGGATATTCAGGCAGGCATTGAAATATTCTGGCCTTTTTCTATCTGAATGAGATCAAAGCAAAATAGGTTAGCCATCAAAGGCGTTTTGAACTCAGATAATGCTGAAATATTATGTAAATTTTCTTGCAATAACGACAATGCTTGGCCA
This sequence comes from Cicer arietinum, assembly GCF_000331145.2. Classification (NCBI taxonomy): domain Eukaryota; kingdom Viridiplantae; phylum Streptophyta; class Magnoliopsida; order Fabales; family Fabaceae; genus Cicer; species Cicer arietinum. The sequence continues at coordinate 4,298,597 of NC_021163.2, forward strand.
GCTTATGCACATTCTAAGCCAAGGTTAGCATCAAGTGAGTGGGAAAGAATAGAACACATCAAAGAAGTTGATGATAAGAAAAATATAAGAGGATAAAAAGAAATCCAATCAAATCACTATATATTGAGACATAGAAAAGATAGGACAACTATTTACCAAAAATACTCTGAAGTTGCTTCACCTTAATACGTAAAGCCTCTATAAGACATAGGAACCAATATAACTGTTTTCCCGTTAGTTATATAATTCAATATATCCAAAGTAGAACATTAACATCTTGTTTCATTTCTCCTAGGAACACATATATCATGTAATTAAACTAAAAAGTAACAAAAATAAATTGCAAGTAAAACAACGAGAAATTGAAAATTTTATTGATAGAAATAGATTTTTTGTGGTTTCCATCATTGCATTTTGTTGCTGTTATCTTGAGAGGAAAAATAAAGAATGCATAGTGATAATATGGGCAATAAAATCAATCCAAGGAATGCTTCTAAAAACTCTTTCACAGTTAAGGATACAATGGAGGATACATTGAAAAAAGCGCTGAAGCTTGATAGGCTAATACTGCAAAGTTATGCAAATAAACTACGTTAAAGTAGAGCTTCAAATTCAAATTTATATTCAACTTTTGAGTGGGAAATGGCAAGCATAACTTACCCACTGCAGATGTAATGCCTTCATAGTTCGGGCCAGCATAGCTAATTACGTTCCTTTAGATAAAATTTATCTCGCTTGATATATTTGTCATCAGAAGAGATATCAAGCTCACCAACATCATGAGGCTCCGAAGGATCATATCGCTCTGAAAATACGTTTCTTGAGAAAGAATCTGAAATGTGGTTCTTGTGAGTGTCATTTTGCCACCTGTCCTTGGTTCTTGAAGAGTTACTGTATGTCTTTCTATTTGAGTAATCTTGTTTCTTATGAATTATATGCTCATGTGATCGACTATGACTTCTCTGTCTTTCTGGACTTGTTGAAGCACGACTCCTGTGGTTTCCTTGATCAGCAGTTCGTTGATATCCTTCATTATGATGATTCCTGTGTTGTCCTTGTTTCTGCTGTTCATAATCTCTAGCAGTAGCATCATGTACAGCTTTGCTTTTGTCAAAATAATTTGTGTGAGATTGTTGCTCATGATAACCTTGGTTACTGATTGTCACTGCAGGTGAGTCTTGACTAACTGTTCTTGAAGTATTGGCTTCCATTTGAATGTTGTGACTGGAAGGAAGTCTAGGTGGAGGCAGAGGCATCCTACTGTCTTCAGAAACACTGACAGGGTTCGTAACACCTCCAGCATGCTTGGTTTCCTCCATGTATTCAGCTATCAAATCCCTCATTACCTTAAGAGTTTAGAATTAAGCATACAAATTCGTCAAAATGAAAGACGTAAAAGAAAAGAATCAAAGTTCCTCTTTGAAAAGTTTCTTCTGAAATCATGCTAAAGAGAAACAAGCCAAAAAAATCTCAATCACTGAATCAGATATAATAGTGATACCAACAGGAATAACTACATGACAATTAAAAGATGTTCCTGATTATTCAGTTTCAATAGAGACAATGAACAATTAGGGAACGGAACTATGAATCAGTACTTAAAATTACTATGATATAATGATAGAAGCAAAAAATTTCAATAACTGCTCCAGTAACAGTAAGTCTAACCTGTAATGTTGATTGATTTCTCTTCTTGCCACGATAAGACATTCTTCGACGTTTATAATCCCTTTCTTCAGCCAGTATCTCCTCTCGTGTCTTTTCTCTTTGTGTTTCCTATAATTGATAACAGATCAAGAAATACGTTAGTTGTAGGTAAAACAAGGACATCACAGGAGCCACCATAATGGAGCCATCCTTTCAACGTTGTTGCAATCGCGGTCATGATGGGAATGCTGCCATAATGGATATAGGGATCCCTTTGCTGTTGTAGCAACAGGGATTGCAGCAAGAGCGGGCTGCCATAATGAATTTAGGGATCCCTTTGATGTTGTAGTGACCGGGATTTAGGGTTCCCTTTGATGTTGTAGCAATAGGGATTGCAGCAAGAGTGATTGGATTTATACCTCCTAACATAACATAAAAGCATACTAATTCCCTAATTAGTTATTAGTCATCTGTTAGGTATTCCAGTGCTACAAATGAGACTAAAAAGAGTAAAATCCCATATCTTTATAGACGATCCAGATCTACTAGACTACTACAATTAAAAATAAAGTCACTAACAAATAGAAGCCGCTGAACGAAAATCATACAACTCATATTTCAAAGGGAATCAGACGACCCTAATTTATTGATCGCAGTGAATACAGATAAAATAAAATGGGGAAACAGAAAATGGAAAAATGTGTTTCTTAAAATTATACAAACCAGATCAAAAGTACCTGGTTCTGGTGAGATGAAAGATGGGGATGAACCCAATCATAATCAATTAGAGGCCTATAATCATTCCGCTTACTCCGTTCTTCGTTAGCTTTGTCAGACAAATAATGATGCTCAGCAACCCTAGAGAATTAAAGTGCCACTATTCATATTAACCTCATCATATCCACAATCATATAGTTAAAAATGATCCATTCCAAACAAAATAAAAAGCACACACTTCTCATATTATACAAGTTTCAAATTCACCAAGGAAATATTCATATAGCGATATAGCCAAAATTAAACAAAATAGAACATCAAATACATACAGCTGATAGTTATTTGATGGATGAGAAAACCAAAATCCCTTAATTTTACGTTCAAGCAACGATCTCTCGTGCAATGCCGCAACAGCAGCTACAACTTGCGGCATTAAAATCTTCCTCTCCCTTATACAATCTATATTCTTTTCTTGCTTTGAAGTTGAAGCAGCAGAGTCAACAACCTTGTTGCCTAACGGTAACAAAAACAGAGCCGAAGCACCAACCAGAATACATTTTTTCACAAAATTAAGAACAAATAATTTTCCATTAACACCATACAGAATCGAAACCTGAGATTCAAACCAAGCCAAAGCCTTATTCAAAACAGGACAATCTAAAGAAACAGAAGCTTCTCTAAGAATTGATTTAAAGCACAGAGAAAACAGCAAAAAAATATGTTTCTGCATAGGAGTATCAATTACAACGCCGTATCGAGGCGAATTCGATATTAACCAATCAGCCATTTCATTTTCTTTGGCAATTCCAATACCTAAAATGGCGCGAATAATAGGTTTGGAGTAATAATTAGGAAACTGATTCCATGAATCGAGTTCACGGGAAATGTAGTAGTATTCAGAAGGAAGAATAGAGGTGGGATTAGGTATAGGTGAGCACACGGTAGAGTTGGAACATTCGAGAGATAAAAAATCGGGAAGAGAAAAGGTGGCGGTTTTAGCGACGGCGGTTGATTCGGAGAAATCAACGGCGCCGGGGCAATCGGTGTAGAAAAAGTTGGAAGGGAAATGGAAGTAAGAAGAGAGGTGAATGGAGTTAGGGTTTTGGAGGGTTTTAGGGTAAGAGAGGAAATTGAGGAGGTGGTCGAGGTCGGGAAGAGTGCGAGGTGAGGAAGGGCAACGGAGGTGGTGGAGGAAGAGGGAAGGTGGTGGGATGAGGTGGTTGGGATTGAAAGGGCAGTGAATTAGATTTGTGTTTAGGGTTTGGGGTTGGGGTGTGGTTTGGAGAATTTGGTTTGAGAGGGTTATGAGGTTGTTGAGGGATGAGAATGTTGTATTGAGTTGGTTAGGGGTTGGACGTGGTGGTGGAGGTGGTGGTGGTGGCAGTTGAGGTGGTGGCAGTTGAGGTGGTGGCGGTGGAGGTGGTGGATTCATGGTTTGGCTTTCAGTTTCAGTGTTTCTCTTTCATATCATATTAAAAAGTTAAATTCAATAGAGTTATTAAAAAGTTATTATTGTGATAAATCATGATCTCTTTTGTTGCAGAATTGAAATGCATAGCGCTGGGGATTTCATGGAACTCAAGTTCTTATTATTTCAAATTATACGAGTTTGTTTTTGGCAAATATAGTCATAGTTCTTTAAGTTTAAAATTATTTAACTCCTGTACGTTTTTACAGCCATACCAATTATGAATAGCAAAATAATCTATACCCTACCACGGGTATGGATCGAGTAGTTTAATGAATATAAGAGTAGTTTAATGAATATAAGGAGGAAGGAGAACTATGTATTATATATTTTGTTTCTGTAATGAATTAACATATGAATATTTTTTATCATTGAAGTTTATAATGCATTTATTTGTGTTAATGTATTAATATTTTGTGACACAATGAGAAAATAATTTACATAATTGTAAAAAAATTTTATAAAAATTACTATTTTTTAATTAAATATATGATATACGTAGATACTCACGAATATCCATGTGTATGGATAGGGAAGAGAATGTTGTTTTTTGTACTTGTAAATACCTATTGTCATCCCTAGTACCAAATTCAAAATGGATTGCTCTAAAACTAAAGTTAATAGCTTCATTAATACTATTTAATTAGTCGTCTTTCCAAATATATGCTTGTACGGTTATACCGACATTATTTCTCATCCACTTTATGTAATAGATTTGCATACATAGTAATTAAATGAGAAGATGAAAAATATGTTCAACTACTTTCGAGATTAGAAATAATTCCTCAAATATATGGAGACTTATATCCCAAGCTTGAGACAAAGTGAGCCCTCACATTAGATGGAGCTCAACAACATCATGATACTCGTTTTTGAAAGGAGTAGTGGATTCCTAATTGTGGTCGCCTCAAAGACCTCTATGGAACTTCTATTATTTATGGAATTGGAATTAAAATTAGATTTAGAATATGATTACTAACAACTCCCTAACTTTATATGGAAATAGCTCGGTGAAGCAGATTACCCACTAGACGAAGTCACTTCTGGGCTTTGTAAAGCTCAACAATGAATATTCTTTCTCTCGCGAGTTGGCACCTTCTGACGGTCTTCTCAGAAATCATCATGGGGAATTCGTGAATGGCTTCCTTTGGAATGGCAAAATGGGGAATGCTCTTCTAGCTGAGTTACGGGACATCCTTCTTGGAATTCAAATGACTTGAAATATGCAAGTAACTTGCGTTATTCTTGAATCTGACTGTTTTCACACTTTCACTATGATTTAGAATGACTATACCTCCACCTATTTTCTTCAACCTCTCCTTAATACCCACCTATCTGGTTGGACTCTTTATGTTTACCATATCCATTGCGAATCAAATTAGTGAGCTCATGAACTAACCTTGTAGAGTCATCATGATGTTGGATTTGTTCGTTTTTGTTTTACTAAAAATCGGTATTTATTCATTCAAATTGTATAAATTATATTGATCAAGAACAATACAATTCAAAGTCTCTAAAATCAAAAAAAGATAAATCTACGAACAAACTCACAACATTCAGATTAATATCATAAATAAAATGGAAAAATATCTACCAAAGTAACAAAGTCTACAAATAAGATAAAATTGAGGTGTTTAAAATGCTCATACAGCTGGAGTTATAGTATTGAAGACGTCATAATCATTGATTGAATTTGCATTAGATCAAAATTGATCTATTAATCTGAAGCAAATGAACACTGAAATAAGACGGGAAATCAAAATAACACTACAACAAAGCGAGAAACAAAAACAATGTCGCACTAATATAATGAAATAAAAAAACAAAAGAAAACTAAATATGTGAAAAAATCACTTATTTAAATAATAGAGAATGAAAGAAACAATTTAGAGAGGTGATTTCATACCAAAAATTTACATAAAGTCACTCCACTTAACAAAAAAAAAAGAGATAAAAAAGAAAGAAAAAAAAAAGGAGTTGCGACTAGATTTCGAGGAGGGAGGGAGACCAAGTCAAAAACAATTGCATAGTCAAGAGATTAAAATGATGTTGGGTTAGATCTTGATGTTGTTCCTCCTAGTATTAGTTTACTTCTTTAAAAGGACTTAAAAGGAGCATGTTCCTCATTTCTTATGTCTTAGTGCTCTGTTGTATTTAGTTTCCCTTTAACCATATATAAAAAATATCGATCAGTTAGCATCATTATTAATGTCAAATTAACAATGATGCCACAATTTTAGATAAAAACTTTAAAGTATCATATATAAATAGATTTTATTTTGACAATTAAGGGTTGTGATTGTAATTATACTTAAATATGCAAAAGGTCCAAGTAAATAGGAATTATTTTGACTTGAGTTCATGCAAAAAGATTTCCTTTTAATTTGACCTTGCAATTTCAAAAAAAAATTAATTCTATCTTTCATGTGATTTTTTTTTGAAATGGATATAAATTGGCGATGTGACACGTATGACAAGACATAACATTTACTAACTCACCACAAGACACTATTAAATACCAATTAAATTTTATTAATCATTTTGTTGTTAAACAAAATCAGAAATGTTTGGAGGTTTGTTTTTCAAAACCAGAAAATGCAAGAGGTACAAGGAAAAGTTCAGAAAAATAGAAATATCAATTATAAAGAAAAGATTTTGAATTTTGGTCTTTTTTAAATTTTAAATCTTTTACGTAACTTTAATTACCTCAAGAACAATCTTAATTGAAATAAGTTAATATCTATAATGTTTTAGATGTGCAAATTTAAATAAAAATAATTTAGTGCTCTAAAATATTTATATTAAGAGTAGTGGAAGTAAATCAATTACTCCCATTCCTATAAATAGATGATCAATTCTACCAAGCACTCAAACATACATAGAATCATTAGTATTGAATAAAGGTGATGTATTTGTTTTGTATTCCCAATTGGTCTCATTCACTTTCAAGTGAATGTGGGTTATGGTAATGCTGCTGCAATTGTCTTAGTAGCCAAAATCCTGGAGTGATTACCATTGCTAATGCGGTGTTTGGATCTAAACCCCCAATATCATCTCATGTTCTCACCAAAGCCTTTCAAGAGGATACAAATGTAATTGGTTATCTTCAAAAGCAATTTTGGTACAACAATAGCTTGTCAACTAATATTGTGACAAGATATATACATCATGCTTGAACGCTGGAATCATAACCTTAAAAAATTGTACTACAATGATAAATAATATGCATGATGGTATTATATATGCATTATGGTTGTAATTTTGTGTAATTAACTTGTTTGGTATATCATGCAAGTTATAATAAATAACAATATTGTTCCTACTTCATATAACTATTGTTTCTTGTCCAGAATTAATCATTTTAAATTTATAATGATATAAGTATTAGAAACTATTGAGTTCAAGTATCGGCGACTAAGTCGATTATAAAGTGAAAAGGTTAAAAACCATACTTTGTTCAATAATATTTATTTCATTAACCAATAGCAATCCTATTTTTTAAGCTTAAATTCAAGATTTATAAAAATAATAATATAGAAGACGTTATAAAACTGAAACTAATTAGCATGTTTATTAGCAATCTTATTCATCTATCATTTGAAGATGGAAAAAGTTCATACTTGCAATTAAAACCAAATATTATCAAAAATACGATTTTTTTAATTAAAATTAATGATGATAACAATTAACCATTTAAAATTTAACAACAATGAGTATATCTAAACACAGGCTCCAAAGGTGGTACACTGCAAAATGCAAATATCTAGCAACATTAATAAAATACATCACACCTTTTTCTTTCTTTCTTTCTAATAATACAATACAACAATCCATCAGTGACCAAATACGCGATCCAAATATTTTTAGTATCACAATGCATATCTCCCTGGAATTTTTTGGTAACCCTTGAACAATTCTGGGCAACTACAACTTCCTCTTGATTTTCTTATCTACATTCCCGTCTAATACGGTATTCCTATGTCTATTTATCATAAGGACATTCGAGATCATTTTCAGTGACCTTAAAATGCTGTGGGCGTTGACCAGAGCAATGCAGATTCCACATTTTAAAATATGCTCTGTCGAGATTTCTCACCTGCAACATTTTCAGCATAAAATTTAAGGATGCTTAACCCTACAGACAACGGAAAAATTAGGTTGTACAAAATATTATTTTGAACTCACCCATCGGGTTGTGTCAAATAGAGGACAGGTCATGCGAACAGCTTTAAGCTTGTCAGTAAGAGCTTGAAGCTTAGGGCGATTCAAAGCCAATGATACAGCTCTATCTTCATACTCTTTCATACTATGTGGTTTCACCGAAGTTCAAAATTAAGCATGCGAGAAATTAAAAAAGAAAAATTGTCAATATACTATGGGCACCAAATATTAGCACTGTCTAATATCTAAAAGGGGGATTAGGAAGTCTATCTTCAATGGAACTCAGGAAGCAATTGACAGAATATATTAAATTGGAAAACAGCTAACCTGCTGACAATCATCTCCTCTCCCAGTCCAGTGGAAAGACAGAGTGACCCAGCAACCCTAGTAGCCATTTTCTCAAGAGGTAGAGTAACCATAGGCAGACCTGCCCATAGTATATCTGTTCCTGTTGTATGTGCATTGCATAACGGCCTAAAAGAAAACATAACATAATCAGCATATGTAAGTCCCAGGAAAACTACAAAAGTGACACTGCATCGGAAGACGTGAAGAAGCAAGACAAAATGTAGATGAGGGGAATTACGTGTCAAGAAATAAGTCTGCTAAAGAACTCCGTCTAATGTGTTCATTCTTCATTGCAACATCTGTGAAGATAATTTGATCGGGCTGTACCCCTTGTGCAACAGCATCTGAGAGCAGTTCAATAATTATAAATGAAGCCCACAAAAAAACTAACGCAGCAAATACAAATAGGAAAATAACACTTCCCAACAGTTTAACCACAGGTAATGCCCGCCGGCGAGAATCACTAAAAAAGACTGGCCATTGCACACACATGTACATTTATGCATGATGTGTATAAGCATTATGGAAAGAACGATACTTACATGCCCTCAGCCTCATTTCGCCTGCTGCAGGAAATTTCAGGAGCCAAAGTGCGCTGTTGGGTACACGTTTAAGTATATTACACCTAACACAAACATAGGCAGACATATAAAGGATGAGATACCAAATATTGGAAAAATAGAATACATGAATGCATAAATGGAAAATAATTTGGCAATCTTAAATCTTCTTTACTCAATAAATATAGAGCTTCCTAACATTACCATGTATTAAATATTTCAGGATCCATTTTGTAAAGTTGATTGAAGCATGCAAATAGAAACTTATCCTCAGGTAGACCATAATCTGATCGTTTGGGCTGACAGTTTGGATCTAACACATCCTGATTTTTCTGAACAAACAAATTATCCAGGGCAGAGACACTTATTCCCATGCATAGTAAAAATACACAACATGTACACAACTGAACCCAAGTTTTTCTCTAACAAATTCATAAAAATAACCTGTTTATAATCGTTCACAAAGTAGCAATGCGGGAGATGGACAATCTTTTCAGAGTAAATATGTGCATACTGAAGAGGTGAAACAAACTGCAAGAGAAGTTGTAATAATTCAGAAAGCATGTAAATGAGTTGCTAAGAAGGTAGAGAAACTTATGTATGGCCTCGTAACATCCAGTCCTTATCACCTCATCAGTAACCAAGTAATCTATATAACTAGCTCCAGTTGTGCCAGGAAATCCCATATATGAAACTTGAATGGGTGCAGGTTTCATAGCAAATATCTCATTTCTGGCACCCTGAAAAGAATTGCACCATTCAATCAGAAATAACCAAGAGATACAAAATATATCTATGCAAGCATAAAATTCACCAGGCCAGGGTTTTGGTATGGTTTCATACATAAACAACAAAAGCCTTTTACCCACTAAGTAGGATTGGCTATATTTTTATCAAGTAGCGGAATAATGTCCTTGCATGAATAAATATGGACCAAAAATTAATTATTTCACCTATCATTAATTTTAATAATTATAGATATAGAATCACATTTCATCCCAGTTGTGAAACAAGTTTAAAGGTGAGTGTCAACTCTATTGTTAGCACAAAAGTAAAATGATCAAATAGGCATGTGCTTGCATTCCTGATGATTGACAATCACTGCACATTCCTTCACTATGCAAACTTATAGCTTCCCGATGATTTACAGCTTTAATATTATCACAGTGAATAGTCAATGGGACACAACAAAAAGTTTGCCAACGTGTAGCCAAACGAGCACTTAATAGTTTGAATTATGTAGTTCTTATTGAGGCCCCCTCTTAACCAATGGATTATCCTCCACCTCATCTATACCCCCCTTAATCCTTACTGGTGCTGTTTCTATAACTCTCCAGAGTAGACACATCATGTCTAGTGTGACCACTCACGTCATAGCATTCTCATCGTGGCAGCAATGCCATTTTTATTCTTATTAACTTTTGCTGTCCAACATTCAATCCCATACAATATTGTATTGTAAACTTATTGTTGTGATAAAAAATTCTTTAAGCTTGAATGATACTTTATTGTCACATTACATAAGAAGCATTTCACCCACCCTTGTTGGATGAAATGTAATAAACACAAAATCAAAAATGAATTCAGTCACCTATAAATATATATTAAGTTTAAATTAACAAACAAGTAAAATAAAACTAACTCTGATATAAACAATAGCCTTAGTTATGAATTATAATTACTTAAAATATCATACAAGAGCAGTACAAGATAGGGAGCTACCTTTGTATAACCGTTAAGGTTGATAAGGATCTGAATCTTATCATCATTAATCAATTTTGCTATCATATCCGATGTCATGGCAGATACATCCACAAAGTGCTCTGCTTCAGATTGAATACGTTGTCTCCATTCAGTACCATCGTTTGGACTCAAGCCATAGCAGAATACCTACATTTATAAATTGTCAACAGAGAATAGAAGGAAGAATATTTGGAAGACAAAAAGGTTGAATAAAACCATACCTCAACATTCTTTCTGTTGTGCATACCAAAAACAGATCCCATGAGATGTGACAAGGGGTGATTACCGAAGTCACTACTCACATACCTGCCATCCAAAAATTCCCCATGCAATTAAAATTTTGTAATATACTACCTTCGGACGCAAAACAATTAAATGCACATATTTGAGAATAGTGATTAACTGCATTTAATTTTCTTGATGCAATCAAAAAAATAATTACATTATACCTCTTATCATTTAATTTTGCATGAAACCTAATATGTTGAAGGATATTTTGATAATAATAGCATTAAATAAGGTTAAATTTAGCTAATATTTCAATCCACCAATTGTGGCTACTTGTTTGCTTATATTTGAGTCCAGAGGGAGTACAAAACAACAGGAAAGCAGAGAAAATCAATTAGAATTTTACAAAGTAATAATCACATACCCAATCCTGAGTCTCTCATATCCTCCATCCCGCTTGATTGGAATAGGAGCAGGATGGGTAAATGGTGGAAGAGCAAAACGAGATGCAATTACAGAGCAGTGTGCAGCATATTTACGGCTGTAAAGAGAGACAAATGACATTAAAATAAGCCTAGTAAGAATATCATAGAACATTCCATTTTTATAGTAGGTCTTCTGCAAACACACTACTTGTACCTAATTTCCAGAGCAAGCATTGGGTCAAGTGGATATGCTATTGCATGGAAAGGCTGGACACTAGGAAGAACTGACATCTGAAAAATAGAAAAACATGATAACTGAAACATATTCAAACAAACATGCATGTTCATATCTATATGTTGATTTAACATTAAAAAAAAAAGGGTATATGAATTGCTTCTGACATTAATCTGCCTTTTGATAATCCCTTCTACTTCCTTGAACATTTGATCACGGTCCTCCCAACAGCAGACACACTGAAATGTTGCAAAAGATTACAGAGATACTAATTATTACATATTCTTAAATACAATAGACGCAACCTACATTGTAGGGAATGGAGTGATAACAAAGGAAATGCCCAAGACTAAACAATAACTAAATAACAGTGAGAAACAACCATGATGCATCATAACAGAACATACATAATTTAAATAACAACTTTAATCGCTATTCTAAACAGAATATCAAAAATCAAGATGACAAAACAATATCATATAGTCCAATCAGGTCGAACAGACAGCAAGGTATACTACTTATTCATTCCAAGCAGATGACCTACCAATTCAACAACCACTTCTATATTTGAAAATAATCAAATCACCAAGAATTTACTATAGTGATTAAGAAAAATACAAGCAACAAACTTTGAAACACTATGATTTGAACATATATTCTAAAAATTCAAAAAAATAAAATGAAAAGTAACCAGTTTAAGAGTCAGCTATTGACTTTTTAGACAATTATTGACTCTAAAAATAATAAATGGAAAAAACCTGAAGTGTATGTAGGAGATTGCAAGTTGCTTCAGGAAAGTCCGAACGAAGAATCAATGCCTGTCTATAACTCTTTACAGCTGCCTCTACTAATCCACTGAAATAAACAGAATTTCAATGAGCATACAACTATGACATAGTATCTAGACGAAAGAAGAAACCTAAAACTTTTGATGCAGAGACAAGAAAAATAATCCCCAGAAGATGTAAGCAGGTTCAGGCTCAATTCCAATATTAAGGTAAAAGATAACTTATTTTAAGCTCACACTACTAATGAATTTATAATATGCTTCAGTTTCAAATTTGAGGCATTAAGCAAAATAACAATTAGCATACCTATCTTTATAGGCTGAAGCCAAATTAGCATGGGCTTCGGCCATAGTAGGCCTAACATTAATTGCACGCACATAATCCTGGATAGCATCACTAACTCGACCGATCTCCTTATATGTATTGCCTCTGTTTACAAGTCCATCAGCTGCCAAGGGATCAATACGGAGGACCTCATTGTAGCAAGATATAGCATCTGCATAATTCCCCTACAATATTGT